>NW_026000037.1:3770713-3790563 GCF_001458135.2 Marmota marmota marmota
TGATGTGTAAATTGATTTTGATAAATTAATAGGTTTTTATTCAGTTCTTATTACACATATAGAGCACTATTTTTCATATCTCTGATTGTATACAAAATATATTCACACCAATCCGCGTCTTCATACATGTACTTTGGATAATAATGATCATCACATTCTACCATCATTTCTAACCCCATGCCCCCTCCCTTCCCCTCCAACTCCTCTCCCTATCTAGAGTTCATCTATTCCTCCCTGCCCCTCCCACCCCTCCTCCTTCCCTGCCCCTCCTCTCCCTGCTCACACTCCACACACCTGTCTGTGCTCAGGCCTATGCACTGTCCCTATCTCATTTATTCTAATTCAAACTCTCATCAGCCCCTGTGACTTCAGGGGACACTGCCATTCAGTGACCTTCAGATACTTTTCTCAGATGTCATTCCCCAATCTGTAATTGCCAGATCGCAGTTTCTACAGATCTCTCCATCCATCACTGAATGCACCGCAAATAAAATTCGCCTTCCTTTCTTCCTCTGCACCAGAGCAGATGCCATTCCTGAAATGTCTTCAGAGTCTTCTTAAGACTTAAGTCTTCCCAGCAAAGTAATTTGAAGATTCTTTTAACATTTTCTTCTCTTTCACTTTGCCATTGCATAGGATTGTTAAAAGAAATAAGTGGAATATATGTGGAAATTTGAATTAAGGAGAACTGTTACTGTTATTTCTTTATCTTGTAATCACGTAACCTTGCTAGTTTCTCCTGTGTGTTATGCCGCGTCTAAATTCTAGAGCAAGACTTCTTGGGTTCAAATCCCTTCATCTCAGTCTCCTTGTATTCAAAATGGGCACAGGAAGGGTGCTTTCATAACCAGCTGGCCTGTAGGGCTACCTTAATTAGTCCCCTTGAAGTGAAGTGCTCAGGGCAGTGCTTAACACCTAGTAAAAGCTTAATGACTAACCCTCCCGCTCCCTGGTTGGTGGTTTATAGTTTTGAGGGTCATAACTCACATCACAGGCCTGAGACGTTGCCCCTGTGTTCCCTCTGCAGAGCGGGGACTTGAAACCTGTTCCATTCGCTGTTTTCACCAACTTCGGGAAAGTGGAGGCCCCACCTCTGGGGCCCAGATTGTTTCTCCTTTGGTACTGGGGACTGAACTCGGAGTCTGGAGATGGATTGCCACTGAGTTACACCCTCAGTCCTTTTTATTTTCTTATTTTGAGACAGGGTCACACTAAGTTGCTGAAGCTGGCCTCAACTTGCCACCCTCTTCCCTCAGCCTCCTGGGATTGCAAGCATTGTCAGCTCTTGAGCTAAATTCTGTACCCTGCCTCCTTCATTTGGCTTCCCCTCACTCTAGCACATTCTGCGTGTCAATAGTCTTTGAAAGGTTGACTCTAATTAAAACAAGATCAGGTTTCCTGGCCCTAGAATTCAAATCAGTTTGTGTTATGTTTGAGATTCTCCAAATAGTATACATAACTTAACATTTTACTTTGACTTTCTTCTTTTGTTGTAGATCAGAACTCTCCCCTCAGTGAGCTGGCCAAGCCCCTCACTCTCCTTCTCTCTGGCCTTCTGCTTGCACCTGGATATTGTTCTCAGTCTGTTAGACAAAGCTTCCCTTCTAGCAGCCCAGTTAGCTCCACTCTGCATATATCTCCCTTAGAAGAGCAACTCAGAGCCCTCCCTCTCTGTTCTCTGTTCTCTTGTGCTCATTGTAAGTCCTGGGCATTTGGCACTTGCCTGTGCTTGCCCAGGTCGGCTGGATGAGAAGGAAGAGGAGCTGAGTCTGGCACATGGAGGTTTGAAATCCACCCGAGGCTGAGAGTTGGAGCACAAGTTAACCAGCGTCTCAGAACCCTGGGTCTTCGTTGGTAAAAGTGCCCCTCAGCGGTGTGGGTGCTACCCATTCTCTTCATCTGTTCATCCACTGAGGGCTATTTAGGTTGTTGGTAAATCTTGCTGACTGTGAATCATGTTCCCTGAACATGGGGTCCTAATATCTCTTTGAAATAGTAATTTCAGTTCTTCTGCATAAATACCCGGAGTGGGATTGCCGTCTCCTGGTGGTTGCCTTTGCAATTTTTGGAGGACACGTCACACTTTCCGCAGAACTGTGTGGTGCTGCGTTCCCGCGGAGCAGGAGGCTTCTGGCTTCTCCTGTCCCCGTCCGTGTTTGCTGCCTTCTGTTTTCTTGGTAAAAGCCACTTTCACAGGCTTGAGGTGACATATTACTGTGGTTCTGATTTACATTTCCCCGATGATTGGTGACATTGAGCATCTGTAAACGTAGCTGTTGGCCATTTTTATGTCTTCTTTAGAGAAGTGTCCATTTGGACCCTTGGACTATGTGCAGGGTGAGATCAGGTTCCAGCTCATTCTTTTTAAGCCAGTTTTCCCAGCACCATTTGTTGAAGACACTAGTCTTTCCCTTTTGTGTATTCTCATCACCGTCGCCAAAGATGAGCTGATGTATTTCTGAGCTTCTTACTCTTGACCTTGGCCTGTTGTCTGTCATGCAGTCTTAATCAGTGACTCTCTAGAGTGATTCAGTCAGGAAGCATGGGGCCTTACCTTTGTTCTTTCTCAACATTGTTTTGGCTATTTGGATACCTTTGAGGTTCCTTGGGAATTTAAGTTCATTTTTCTATTTCTGTGCAAAAAAATACCATTAGAATTTTACTAGGAATTGCACTGAATCTGTGGGCTGCCTGGGCAAGAGGAGGATATTGTAACTGTCTGCAATCTTCCGTAGCATGAGTACGGATGTCTTTCCAGTTGTCTGTCCTATTTAACTTCTTACATCAGTGTTTGTAATTTTCAATGTGCAAATACTTCGCCTCCACAGTGAAGTTTCTCTGCAGGTACAATTTGACATTGTATAGCATCAGAGGAAATGAAAGCCAGAGACACGCTGTGTCACCTGCACACTCTCAGAGGTCTTGAGGACCCTGCTCTTCCTGCTCTGCACCCAGGAGCTCAATGCCCTTTCTCTCTCTCCACAGGGTGCAAATGCTCTTGTCACCTACGCCATCATCAGTGGGGCTGATGACAGCTTCCGCATCGACCCTGAATCTGGGGACCTGATTGCGACCAGGCGGTTGGACCGGGAACGTCGCTCAAAATACTCCTTGTTGGTTCGGGCTGACGATGGTCTTCAGTCCTCGGACATGAGAATTAACATAACGGTCAGCGACGTGAATGACCACACGCCCCGATTCTCCAGGCCAGTGTACTCCTTTGACATCCCTGAAGACACAGCTCCTGGTAGGTGGCAGGTCCCTGGTGCTTGTCGCAGGAATCACCTTTGACTACAATTAGCACTGTGCTCCATGAGTGCCTCTTCTTCACCGCGTGCTACCAGTTATACAAACATCCGCACTGGGATGGGAATCTTGTAATTAGCTTTCTCTGGTACAATTTCCAAGAAAATTGCTAGATTTTTTGAAAGTGAATGAGGTTAGCCATTTGTCTGATTACTAATTATAGATATTTCTGTTTCAGAAAATATTTATGACGTGGGTGTTAATTTTTTGGCAACCACAGTTTTGATGCTCTTTTACCACTTTAAAAATGTCTGTGATTGTGCTTTTTTTTTTTTTTTTTAATTCAGAAAGAGCAAAGAGAAACACATGAAAAACTGTTCTTAACAGTTTGAACAATTAGTAGCTCAGTGACCCAGGACAAACAAATTAATTCACTTCTCTTAGCTTCAGTTTCTTCTATAAACTGGAAACCATAATTCCATTCAGAAATAGTGTAATGATTAGTTTAGAAAGTCTGTGTGAGTGTACTAGGTTGGGGCTTAGGGCTAAGTTGGTGCTCAATAAATATTAAACCTGAATCTTGAACTATAATGCTACTTTAACCGGAATCTGGCCTCTGCACATCTTATGCTGTGATTGAATCTGAGCACTCAGGGCCATGCTTCTGTTGTGTGTGAGGCTTCATTGACATTGTTAGAAATTCTTATCTAAAGTTAAAATTTTATTATGAATTGCATTTGGAAGAAGTTGTGTGATAAGGCTTATGATACTCTACAAAGGAAATACACATTTATAGACGTCTCCCTTCCCCTGCAGTCTTTTCTTTTCTCCCTCCAACAAGTCGCTCATGTCCATGAAATTCTGATCACATTTATTTCTTGCCGTAAATACAGCTGTGACTACATGAGCTGAACAATGCACAATGTAGAGTCCACATGTGTACATGGAATTCATTGTATTACTTTTACTTTGATTGCATCAGGTAGAAAAGTAATACCAGAAGTTGGATAATCCCTCAGAACTTTTACACTATTACCTGAGACCCACTGATAATAAAACATGGAACACACATGTTACGTATATCATACATGTCACATGCAAACATGTAACGTGTAAATGCATGACATACATGTTTTATTAGTATATGGTGTGTTGGTTTCAGGGACACTGTAGAAATCTGAAGAATATTATGTGCACGAGAATTTCGTAGTGGTTCTCTTGTTAAAGCAGCTGACGATATAAACACGGGCCTGGTATCTCTGTGTGTGTCCCTACTTCCTCCTGCTCCTTGAACTCAGACTCCCTCTTCCTTTTGGTAGGTTCTTTGGTGGCAGCCATTTTGGCTACGGATGATGACTCTGGTGTGAATGGAGAAATCACATACATTGTGAGTGAAGATGATGAAGACGGCATATTTTTCCTGAATCCAGTTACTGGAGTCTTTAATTTGACTCGAGTATTAGATTATGAAGCACAGCAGTATTACATCCTCACCGTTCGTGCTGAAGACGGTGGGGGACAGTTTACCACCATCAGAGTTTACTTCAACATACTGGATGTCAATGATAACCCACCTGTTTTCAGCTTGAATTCCTATAGCACGTCACTCATGGAAAATCTACCTCTAGGATCTACTGTTCTCGTGTTCAACGTCACCGATGCAGATGATGGTATGTGCCTTATAACAACTCCCAAAATCTCATTAAATATCACTGATATTAAATATTTTCTTCATTTCCTGTGTTCAGCTTTTGCAAAATTGTAACTCAACTACTGAGGGTTTTGAAATTCAATATTTCATCAGTTTTTACTTATAAAAGTTACACAACAGAGATTGTATCATTTTGAACTTGTAATTCAGAAAGAATAGGATCTTTGTCCCATATTTTAGGTCAAGGTACAGGAAATTGTACCTTTATTTTATTTATGCATTTATTTATTTATTTTTGCCCTAAATTTGTGTCAGTTTTGAAGTTTAGTCATAAGCCAGCATTTTAGTAGGTTTTTGTTAGGTAAAAGAAGCATTTAGTTTTATATATATTATTTTAACTTAAAAAAGGATAAAATCTGGAAACAAAAGAAAACAAAAGCCTTAAAGAAAAATACTTAAGAATAAATCACTAAATGATGTATTTCAAAATGAAAATCAGTAAAGATATTTTAGTAAGTTCTCATGATATGATTCAGAGGACAGCCTTATATTTATTTAACTCCTGCCATATAATCAAATTGAGACTTTGCATTAAGTGTGTGTGTGTGTGTGTGTGTGTGTGTGTTTGACTTGTATTTTTTAAAAAGCATCTGCAAACTTTCATTTAAAAGCTGACCCCCTCGGTCTTTGTTCTGAGACCTATTTTGCAAATACAGGCTTCAGATAATATAGCATTAAAGATAACATTGTACAGATTATCAGTTTTGAGCTCAATGATTTGGAAAGTTGTTAGTGTACCTTGTTTTTCTTTCTTTTGGATGCAGCCAAAGGTCTTTGGAGTGAATAAAACAAAACACACTTCTTTGAAACGGAAGTACATCTCCAGCCTCATGACACAGGCATATCAACCTTAATTTAGAGTTTCCTGGTTGTGATGTGCATGATTCGTATCATCTCAGAATGCCATGTTGTCTCAGCATTCATTGTGATCTACATTTAGTCCCCTTTTGGGGGTATCTAGAAATGCCACTTAGATAAGAGAAGTAAAAGGCACAGCTTTTTAATATGTGCTTCAATAAACAAAGTTAGAAATGTTCTCTTTAGCATCCATTGGGTGCATTTTGAGGTTTCTTCCTCTTACTCAAACATAGTTGACATTGGACACATGGCTATAGGTAAAAATAGGAGTACCTGTAATAGCAATACTACTACTATTGCTACCATTCTTGCTAATATAATACAATAAAAACTATATTACCAGATGTTAGTATGCACCCAGTCCTGGTCAAAGAACATTGCACACTCTTTGGGTACCACCTGCCAGGTCTGTAGATTTGCTCCAACGAGATGTGCAAGTACAACCGTGCCTTACCTCTCTTTCCGAGGTTGATTTTTCGGCTATGGTAACTTTCAGTTTACCTGTTCCCAGAATATGAACATTTGAAATGCCATTTATACATCCTTCAGTTACTTGTCCTTGTAGCTGTGCTTGATCTTCCTGTAGTTAAGAATTTTCCATGGTACATCTCTGTGATTTATTTATTATTTGCTGGAGAGAGCCCATTGTTTCATAAAATTGTGGGTTCCTCTGGAATAAATTATATTTACCCCCTTAACTTAAAATGTTGGGTTACTGGGAAAAGAGCAAAAAACAAAATTTATTTGTCAACAACCTGCTGGAATATTCCAAGTATGTTGAAGCACAAAATTAACCATGGACTCCAAATCCCTGTTCACAGACTATTTTCCCCTTTGATTGTGTTGCATAAAAGTTACAAGCTACAGTTACCCATTGTTTTAGTTTTGAATACTTTTATCAGTGCAGTTTCCTGTACCTTGACCTAAAATATGGGACAAAGATCCTATTCTTTCTGAATTACAAGAATAATGATAAGGATAACCTTGTTGGTAAAAATTACTGAGTTTCAACAAATACTTCTTAACTATTTCACAAGAAATATGATTTAGGCATATTTTTTTGGAGGGATGGTACCAAGAATTGAACTCAAGGGCACTTGACCCCTGAGCCACATCCCCAGCCCTCTATTGTATTTTATTTAGAGACAGGGTCTCACTGAGTTGCTTAGCACCTTGCCATCTCTGAGGCTGGCTTTGAACTTGTGATCCTCCTGCCTCAGCCTCCCAAGCTGCTGGGATTACAGGCACCCACAGCTGATTTAGGCATTTTTAAATTAGTAAATTAATCTTAATCTCTGATCAACAGGTTCCTGAGGAGGTCATATTGCCATATTAGGTGAAGGGGAAGACATGAAAATGGATTTAACATTTGCTGTTACCTGTAACCTCACTCTCCCAGAGTTTAACCTGTAACACTTTAGGTGATGAGACCATTTCATGAGAATCAGGCCCATGTTTCACTATTTTCATAAAATAGGTAATAGCTGTATTAATCTCAATGTCTCCATGCAATGATAAGGAATTGTACTGAGGAAAACCACTGTAAAATGGGGACATCATGAAAAGACCCCAGTTTTGATTATTATTTTATTATTCTATAAACCAGATGTATTTTAGAATATCAGGAAGTCATATGAGAATATGAGGATGGTGATGTGATTTTGGCTGAACAACTTTCCCCACCTATGTTCGATGCACAGTGGAGACCTTCGGCATCGCAGATGGGTTGATGGGTTCCCTGCCCTGTGCCCTGCAGGCACTGTTAGGAACTGCTGCATGAAGATGGTGCACCTTCCATGTGCTGCCACTGTGGACAGCCTGGCCAACATGAGTTCTTTGTGAATAAAGGCATGCGTTTTATCACAGAGCGACATGTATCTTGTTCTTGCATGTATTTAATCATTTAATTCTGAAGTGTTCGCCTGCCTATTCCTGTATTTTATGTGCCATGATCCTTAGAACTAAGTTCTTCACTGAAATGCAGATCTCTTTGTTTCCATATATAAACCCACACACACACACACACACACACACACACACACACACACACACACCAATAAATCTGCCAAGAAGAATCATAGAACTAAATGACTTTCAGAAAATTGAACACAAATGGTTTGAAATGTGGGCTGTTTTTAGTTTAAAGATCTGCTGGGCTACAAAAGCCCACTAAATTCAAGTTTCAACACTTATGGAGAGAATTTAAAATCTAAAAATAATAGATCTACTTTTTCATGATTCAGATGTTTGATGCAAAGAGCAGAGGGAGAAATAATTCAGCTTTCTATTTTTCGGTGTGCTGCGACTGTTGAGGGAGCTTGTCGGTGTTGGTGTGTCCCTGTGTGTTTTCTAGATGTGGGGCATGTTTCCAAAGGCACTTATTAGACTTGTCAGGAATGAAAAATTTCCCTCTTCACAGGAAAGTAAAGGTGGACAGTTTCTGTGGCCTGTAGTTCAGCAGTTAGTGCTCAGTTCTTGAGATAAGAGCTGTTTCTTAGTTTGCAGTATTTTTTACAAAAATAGTTTTTTTTCTCAGTGATAAGAGCTGCTACCTTCCGTTCATTTCTGTTGTCGTTAGCTAACATATTCATCATCATTTGTTGAGTGGAAGATCACAGTTTTCTTCTTCCTAACTCTAGGCAGTCTCCGACCCCTTTCTTCCCCCAAGCAAACACCCACCAGCTTTTCCCCTGTGAAAGGTCCTGTTCCTGTTTACATCGAGGCTATAAAGTCCTGGTACTGTGTTCTGCTTTTGCCTCTGTAATTTTGTTGTTCACCTAAGGAAGGAGCAGGCCTGGTGGCCCTGGGGCTCCGAGCATCCCTTCATTAGCTCACATTTCAGGGGATTTAGGGAGGGACAGCTCAGGCCTCACAGCCATGTGGAATGTCTTGGTATTCCTCATTTCTCTGAACCTTGGTTTGGAAGATTTCATAGATCTTCATGTAACAATTCAATCCCTTTGCTCATTTGTATCATTTTATTTTTATTCAGTTTTTGTTTTCATAACTACCTATCTTAGTATCTGTGTTTGGGTTTTTAAAGGAAGAAGCGTTCAACATTCACTGCTGGACTATGTCACAGGAAAGACAGAGAGATGTCCTCAGAAAGAATAAAAATTAGTTATTCTGTACACACAGCTTCTCCTCCATATAAGATCGTCAAGGGTAAAATGTTCCACCAACACTGATGTACATTTTTATCTCCAAACCTGTGGAGTTTTAAGAGGAGGAGGTGAAGTAGGCTGTTGACCTTTCTCTATCCTGATCTTAAATTCTTTTTGTCCCCTGCTGGTGAATTGACCTGTGGACCCCATTAGCATTATTTATTCATATCTCCCTGATCTTCAAGCTCCTAAGTATTCTGAACTCTATAACCTCAGCTTTGTGCATTTCTGACTAGGCTTAAACTGTAAAGATTAAATATTGCAACTCATAATGAGAAGAGGAACTACCTTTCCAAAGATTTGCACCAGATTGTTCACCCTGAAGTTTGGGGTCAATAAATCAGTTCTGGAAAGTTATGTTCACAAATATTTTTTTTCCCCTCTGCATCAGCACATAGGCAAAGGGCATTAGAGACCATCAACTCACAGGAAAGGAGTAATATGGTGTTACTGAAAAGAACAGGCGCTGCACAGTAGGAGGGAGAATGTCATCACTCAGGTAGCCGCCTCTGTGAGGAGATCCATGAGATTCAAGAGAGGGCCAAAGCTAACCAGATACTCACAGAATCCTGAGAAAAAGTATGTTTGGAAAAAGAACAAAAGAGTGATTTCATTTTTCTGGGACACTTGGCAAGAGCAGATGTCCTTTCTGCAGGTGGAATTCAGAAACCTAAATATTTGACTAACTCATGGAGTATGGATGCTGTTTGTAAGCAATTCATGTTTATCAATAGATTGTCCCTAGCCCCAGAGTTTAAAATCTTTATTAGGGGTGGACTATCTTGTGCATCAATCCCTAACCATCACAATATCCTGCAATAGCATGAGGAATATTCCTCACATTTTAAGGGCAAAATATAAAAAAGTGCATGGCCTTGAGTGCCACTATTTTGAGGCAGAAAATCTGACTTTCTTTCTGTCTCCACTGCTTATTTTCTATTCACCTTTCTGCTATTTAATGAAAAATAAAATAGGTTGGTGTATTCTCCACATCATCTTTACTATCAGAAGTGCTGCAATCATGTTCTGAAATAAGAATTTAGATATTTTTAAAGTAAAAAAGTGACACATATTCCTTGGGGGAAAAAAAGAGATGTTATCTAAATATGGCCCCATAATAGCATGAACATTTATGCTTCAAGAATTCAATGCATAATTTTACTGCTAACAATTCCTTTAAAGAATACTTTTAAATATGTATAATAAAATTTGAGAGACAGTTATTTTCTCAAAGGCCATTACTTGGCCAGATGCTTAATAGGAATTAAAAAGTATTTATTGGTTCTGACAAGAAATGTAAAAGTAGACTTAAAGCATCCATGACTAATGCCATACATCAGAACATTTTATTACTCCTCACTGAAATTGATGTCAGCTTCAATAAATTACTGAAGTTATAAATGTTTGAGTAATAATACAGATTGTGGCACTGTTAGTGTTGGACTCTGGGGAATTATGTGATAAAAACAAGGAAATATATAGAAAAATATCTGCTCTCTGGAATGTTTTTCTCCTCTTTTGTAATTTAATGTTTCAACATTGTAGTAAAGAGCATGCGGTATATGGATCATTGGTTCACCAGATTGTAAACATCTTTTCAGATCAAAAGTTAACAGGAAGGGAATGATGTGTATGTATTATTTACTAAAAATAATTTCACCAAGTGTGTCCAATTTTTCTACCATATAGCAAACATGCAGTAATAATCTGCAATCAGCACACATTAAGTGCTTTTTCCCTTTAATTTCAGGTGTCAACTCCCAATTGGCTTACAGCATTGCTTCGGGCGATAGCCTCGGGCAGTTCACAGTGGACGAGAAAGGTGTGCTGAAAGTCCTGAAGACTCTGGACCGAGAAAGTCAGTCCTTCTACAACCTGGTTGTGCAGGTGCATGACCTGCCACCGCTCCCGGCCTCCAGGTTCACAAGCACTGCCCAAGTCTCCCTCATTTTGTTGGACGTAAATGATAACCCACCAGCGTTCCTTTCCCCTAAGTTGACCTACATTCCAGAAAACACCCCTATTGATACCATTGTTTTCAAAGCTCAAGCCACGGATCCAGACAGTGGCCCGAACAGCTATATAGAGTACACCCTGCTGAACCCCCTGGGGAACAAGTTCAGCATCGGGACCATTGATGGTGAAGTGAGGCTCACCGGGGAACTGGACAGAGAAGAGGTTGCCAACTACACTCTAACAGTGGTGGCTACGGACAAAGGCCAACCTCCTCTCTCTTCCTCTGCAGAGGTAGTAGTTATGGTCCTTGACATCAACGATAACAACCCTGTTTTTGCACAGTCTTTGTATAAAGTGGAGATCCACGAGGACACACTCACAGGAACAGACATAGTGCAAGTCTTTGCAGCCGACGGAGATGAAGGCACGAACGGACAGGTGCGCTATGGCATTGTGGATGGCAATGCCAATCAGGAATTTCGGATCGATTCCGTCACAGGTGCCATCACCGTGGCGAAGCCTTTGGATAGAGAGAAGACCCCTACGTACCTTTTAACTGTTCAGGCTACAGATCGGGGAAGCACCCCCAGGACTGATTCCTCCACGGTCAGCATCGTTTTGCTGGACATTAATGACTTTGTTCCTGTGTTTGAGCTATCTCCGTATTCTGTAAATGTCCCTGAGAATTTGGGGACACTGCCTAGAACAGTCCTTCAGGTCAGTATATTTAAGCATGAGAAAGATTGCATTCACTCTACGACACCTAGTTGGAAAGCCCGTCCTGGACAGTGTTCACGCACCCCCCATTCTCTCATTCTCGTCCGTAAATGCTTAGTTGCAGATAGACCAGATTTGGAAGAGGAAAGCTTACGAAACCTATTCATTCCCATATAGATTGAAATGTTGCATCTCAGCCATGTTCTTTTGTGTATATTCCTCTTGCGCATATTTATATATTTGTGTTGCTTTGAATTTCGTTTCACATGTCAGTAACAGCTGCACACCATGGTAAAGTAAAATGATATCGAAGTTGGAAAAGTTTCTTACAAGCAGTGTTCTCCCTTCCCTCCTCAAAACTTCAACTACCCAGCGAGACTGATGCTAGTGCTGCTGACACATGGACAGGCATCCCCAGGGGTTCCTGAAGCCAGGTTCTTGGGGTCCTGAGAGAATAACTGAGTGAGAGGCAGGCGGTTAGCAGCAAGGCAGAAGGTTACTGAAAGCAAAACACACTCTGGGAGCGCAGAGTGGGCAGAACTGCCAAACGGCTCAAGGCCCATCTTCACAGTGGATTTCATTTTCATTAGGGCGTTCGAGTTCTCCTTCTTCTCTGGGTGGCTGGGGTTATTGGCACCTTGATTGACAGCTGGATTTGACATAATTAGTTCTCTATTACCCAAGCTAAGTTTCTTTTACCCCCAGAAAATTCACATGGGGGAGGGAATGTGATACTGATGTATGTTAACTAGCAACAAGTTGACCTTGGGTCAGTCCCTTGGGCTATTGTGCCTGCCCAAGATTGAGGACTTTCCCTTTAGAGACTTGAATTCCCCTGGGGTCCTCTAGCTTCCTCCCTTAAGCTATAGCTTGGCCCAGTCTCCCCTCACTTCTGGCCGCTGTGGGGAGGGGCTGAGGGCCTAAGATGTGGTGGCCTTCTCCACCCCTTCCCCATGTCCTGTCTCTTACCGAACATTAGCAATGTTTGTGGAGCCTTCCAAATGTTAGACATTAATTTTATGCATATTTCAGCACAAATAGACACACATGATATATACTATTCTTCACCATTTTTATTTTTTACTTGAGAGCTTGAAACCCTCTTAGGAATATTTTTGTATGACTTAACCTCATTGTCTTTTCACTGATACATTTTATTTCATGGTGTCATTAGGATAGGTTTGCTCACAGTAATGACGCATCCTGTTCTCCCCTGTAGGTGGTGGCAAGGGATGACGATCAAGGATCCAATAGCAAACTCTCATATGTTCTACTTGGTGGTAATGAAGACAATGCTTTTACTCTCTCGTCCAGTGGAGAACTTAAAGTCACACAGAGTCTGGACCGCGAAACAAAAGAGCACTTTGTCTTGACAGTCACAGCTACAGATTCAGGTGAGTCCAATATAACTTGATTCAGTTGTGAATAATGTGTTTATGAGTAAATGAAAATATTCTCGTTCATCCTTACAAATTAGACATTTGTTGAAATCTACTAATGCTGGAAACACTCGCTCTACCTACATGATCAACACCACACAAGTGACTTCAGAAAATGCTCACGTCTGTGGTCAGGACCGAAACACGTGAGAATTAAAGCTCTGTTTCTGTAAAGCAGAGCGAATCCTTGTTCTGGAACCCACCTGAGTACCTCTGGGTGTGACCTATTCCACCACCTGAGTGAGGAAGCACTCACAGAGCTTCACCTTTGAAAACCTGCAGATGGTTTGATGGTCTTGGGGACAGGGGAGCAGGTCTGGGGGACCTCCACTTCATTACCCTCGAGGACCAGCTGTGCTGTAACAGAGCTGTAGCATTTGATGAGCTTCCTGGAGCCTGGGAAAGTGTCACAATGGTTGGGCTCTCATTAGCTTAGCACAGCAGCGAGGTGCCCTAGGGGTCAGGGAAAGCAAGGCACATCAGACCTTGGCGTCTGCAGGAGGCAGTGAAGTGCAGTTCATATGTTTAAAAAGCAACAGTGCTGTTCACACTGTTTGTTTTGTGCATATTGTTACACAAGTAGATTGTGGAGTACAAATTACTCTTTACCGTTTTTTAGTTTTGATTGTATTTATAAATACAGAAAGCTACTAATTTAAAATTGAAGCAACCAAAGTGTACCCAAGAATCAATATGCCTTCAACAACGTAGGAATTGCTTAAATATTTGTTGAATAAGCAAATTTAAAAACACTAATTCCAGGGGATTGGTGAATTACGGAATGTTGTTCTTTAACATGTTTTATGGAAATAATGTCACAATTCAGTATTTAGTATTAAATTGTTAATTATATTGATGTATTTAAGAAAAAAATGTTGAAATAGTCTTGAGCCAAAGGATATTTGTTGGACTTTCAAATGACTGAAATTTTATACATATATATAACAGGCATATATGCATATACACATGTATGTATACTTTACATAAAGTAGAGACTTGAATGTATGTATACATAAAGTATACATACATGTGTATATGCATATATACCTGTTATATGTATAATACATATTTTATATATGTATGTATACTTACATGGGTATATGCATATATGCCTGTTATATATATAATACATATTTTATATAATAGAGATACATATGTAAGAATAGTGTAGATATGTGGACACACAGATATAACAACATTCTGAGATTTCAAATAGTTATTTCATTATTGTTGAAATGTCTTTTATTAATGTAATGATTTAAAATTTTGATAATGAGTTAAAAATTTTACAGCTTATAATGTGTTGTGTCATGGAGCTATTCCTAAAATAGCAGGAGATTTTGAGATTACAGGTAACAGATTTAGCACACTAAATATTCCACGACAGTGCTCCTTGTTTTTAACTGTGGTCTCATTTTCCCTCTTGATCTAGATATGTATATACATGTAAATGCCTCGTGGAAGAACAATATTTTCAGTATATTTGAAGGCAGGAATTACCACATTGCATTAATGCAAACTATGAAACTCTGAGGAATGATGAGCATAATGTGGTGTGAGAGCCATGTGAAATTTAACCATGTTGATCTGAACGTGGTTCTTCGTGTGTGTTGTCAGTATTGTGCTTTGTGGTCATTAGGCATTAAGGGCAAGCATGCTTCTGTAAAAGTGTGGTCACTTCTGTGTTGCCCACATCAGTCAAGCATACCAAAAGTCACCTGGAAAAAAGAGAGGGTGTAGTGAGTAGAGATTGCAGAGTCTGATGTTTAGAACTAAGGTTAAAGTACTGCAGCTCTCGTCACTAATTCCAACTGAAATCATATGGACATCTCTAGGAGACACCAATACAAATAGACTTTGTGGATGGGAGTGGCAGGGAGAAACAGATCCAGGAATCCAGCTCCTGAAGGTGCCAGTGGCTGTAAAGCTCGCTGCGCAGAGATGGGTCACAATGCTAGTCTCCCAGGTAGGGAGGAGAAATGACTGTGAGTGTCAGGGTGTGCGCATGGTAGCCTGAGATTTCCAGGGAATAGCATATAGAAGGTTCCTGTCAGAGAATTTGCACTTCAAACTATTCTAAGTCAAAAGCTGTGGCAGAGAAAGAACATAGACATGTAGACAAGAGTGCCTTTTTTAACCAAATACTCCTAAGCATTAAAAATCTTACTGTGTGACTGAAAAGCAAAGGAGGGATACTGTGGAGGGAAGGGAATGATGATTTATATGTAGAGCCATCTGTGGTGATCAGTGTGCCAGGTTTTGCAGACATTTACCCATTTCTACAGAGGATATTTTTGTTATCATCTCAATTACCCAAAGACTTAAGTGTTTCTATTTCTTCTTCAAATATGTAACCCAAACTCAGAGTAGTTAAATAATTTGTTCAGAATTACATAGCTAATAAATAACAGAGTAGATTCAGTTCCCAGCACATCCGACTTCGTAGTTCAAGTTGTGATGGAGGTTTCATCCTGCAGGTTGTTTTAGCCAGGTCTTTGTTTGTTTTTGACACTGTGACCAAAGGAACTGACAAGAATAATGTAGAGGAGGATTTTATTTGGGCTCATGGTTTTAGAGATCTCAGTTCATGGACAGTCAACTCTATAGCTCTGGGTCCAAGATAAGGCAGAACATCACGGCAGAAGAGCATAAAGGAGGAAAGCTACTCAAGGTATCAGGAAGCAGAGAGATCTATACTCACCAGGAGCAAAATGTGAACCCCAAAGGCACATCTACAGTGACCTGCTCCAGCCACACACTACCTGTGAACTGTCACCACCCAGTTAATCCCTATCAGTGGGTTGATTCACTGATTAAATTACCTGTCATAACCTAATCATTTTATCTTTGAACATTCTTCACTGCCTCACTCGTGGGTTTTGGGGGGGACACCTCATATTTAAACCATAATATTTTCCTCCTCCACAAAAGCTCATGCCCATTTCACAATGAAAAAATACGTTTAGTCCATTTCTAAGAGTTCTTATAATCATAGCAGTTCCAACGTTGCCTAAAAGTCCAAGGCCCAAATCTTATATAAGACTGAGAGGAAAGATCAAACAAGGTCGCATCCAACATATGATGGCACAGAGTAAGCATTTTCATTCCAAAAAGGAGAAATAGGGCATAGAAAGAGGGATGAGGACCAAAGCAACACCAAAACCTGGTGGGCACATGAGTCCTGTAGCTTCATATCTAGGATGTGTGGCACGTGGCTTTGTGATATTCTCCCCACAGGGCTTGTGTAGGTCCACCCCTATGGTCTTGCTGGTGCAGCCCATATGGCCTCTCTCCTACCTTGTTTCTGCATCAGCCTTTCAGGGAAAGCCTGCAGAGACTCTGTTTTCTCTACATTTAATCTGGTCTTCCAGGACTTCCTGTGAAATCTTGGTGGAAGCCTTCATGACTTCCAGCATCCTGCATCCCTGCTGAACCAGAACTATGCTGTTGCCACCAGGGTCTGCCACCACATTAACCAGTCGCCATACCTTCTGAGGCCATGGCTATAGCAACCTCTCAGTGCCTGGCCAGCTAGGCTTGGTGAAACAACTTCCTAGGCCCCCTGTCCAAGCATGGTGGGTGCCCCCATACTCTCTGCTCCAAGAGGTTTCTACTTTTACACCCTTCAGCTGGATATGGGTGTGGTCTTTCCAATTTCTGAGATGCACTCAAGTCATCTTTCCTATTATTTCAGGGTAAAGTATTCAGTATTTCTTTACTAGTTGCAACCTCTTTAACAACCAGAACTTCCTTAGCCACAGTTTTACTTGTACTTTTCTGGCCAAACTGCAAGTTTTTCGAATCTTTATATGCTGCATTTTGCTCCTGATTTTCATAGTAAACTTGGCTAAAAACATCCAGCAATATTCGTGCCATATCCTGAAGGCTGTGCTGCCTTGAAATTTTCAGATAAATTTGTCCAACACTTGTAAATTCCAACTCAGAAAGTCTGAAGACAAGGACAAAATTTAGAACAACTTCTTTGGCCGAATGTAACATGAACGACCTAGGGTCCAATAGCCCATAGGGCCCTCCTCCTCGGAAACCTCACTAGCCCAGTCTTTACTGTCCACGGTTCTATTGGCATTCTAATCTTTTAGCCTCCACCAGAATCATCCGTGAAGCTCACTTACAACATTTTAAAGCATTCCCAGTTTGCATCTCTAAATTTTTAAAAAGTTCTGCCCCTGAAAACCAGCTCCAAAGTCTTCTGAACCACACGGTCAGATTAGTCACACAGTGACTCCACTTCCCCGTATCAGTTTCTGTTTTAGTTAGCTTTTTCGTCACTGTGACCAAAAGACCTGACAAGAACTTTTTTTGAGGTGGAAGAGTTTATTTTGACTTAGGGTTTCAGATGTTCAGCTGAAAGATGGCCACTCCAGAGCTCTGGGCCCCAGGTGAGGCAGAACATCGAGGTGGAAAGGTTAACAGAAGTAAGGTACTGGAGACGTGGCAGTCAGGAAGCAGAGAGGGCTTTGGTCACCAGGGACAAAACAGAAATCCCAAAGGCCTACCACCAGCAACCCAACTCCTCCAGCCATACCCAGCCTGCTACAGCTACCACCCAGTTAATCAATATCAGTGGATTAATCCACTCTTAGATTATAGCTTTCATATTCTAATCATTTTATCTTAGATCATTCTTGCATTATCTAACTTATGAGCTTTTGAGGAAAATCTCATATTTAAATCACAGCATAGGTCAAGGAGAATTTGGAAAAAATTCACTTCAGCAGTTCTCTTATTTGCAAAGCAATCCCCATAATAATGCAAAGATAGAAATCTGAATTTGAACTGATCTTATTTAAATTCTGGTTCTGTCATTCATTTCTTTGTGATTCTGGTGAATTACAACATTTCTCTCAACTTCATACTTTCCTCTGTAAAATGGAGTAGTAGCAACTATGAAGTATTTATTATAAATTTAATTGGTATAACATGTTAAACTGCTAAACCTCATTTCTTTCTCATAAGTATGTAAAATGATTTTAACAATAGTGGTTTTCCATCAACTTTTGATGTTCATAATCTTAGAAGTATTTGCCATACTCCTTACTACATAAATATTGTCTTTCAAAATCTATGGATCAAATTTCTAAAACTCTTATTTAAAAAAGAATTACCATTCATATAAAATCTCACTTGATCAATATATAGATTGAAACATTCTTTTGTGTATCAGGCATTTCTTATTAAACTTCTAAAGAATACATGCATAGTAAGTGTTTAACCACTCCAAAAGACCACAAATTTTAAAAAGTGTAGTCCAGCCAAATTATGGTTGCGCAGGCTTAGTGGGCTTGGCCAGAAAGTTTAACAAACACTCCTAGTATTTCTTCATCAGAATAATAACACAAAAGGGACGTTTGGCTAGGGGGAAAGAGAAAGAAAGAAAACTTGAGATGAGAGAGCTAAAAATATTTTCTCCTGACTCGCATGAGTCAGCCTGTAGGGAACTTTCTCAGAAGATGGTTGCGTACAGCGTTGGTCCACACGTGCAGACTACGCAAGAACCGGTCCTGGTTCCCTGGATCCAGACTGAAAATTCCTCATGCCATCACCTGACCCTGAGGAAACTCAGGGACGCAGACTGCTTAGTGAAAGAACGAATAGTAGAAGTCTAACTCATGTCTGTGAAGGACTCAGGCTGTTAAATGTGAGACCTACTGTGTGCAAAGCCTGCCATCATGGAGAAAGGGGGGCTGATTAGGGGGAGTGTTGAGTGCAGGAGAGAAAGCTCCCAAAAATCCAAGTACGAGGAAGTGTTCCTTGGGGACTTGAAGGGTGTAAAGAGCGGCTGGGAGCCTGAGGAATGTCAGCAGGGGCACTGTGGCCTTAGGGCACAATCTTTTGTCAGTGCTGGAAATGGAAGAATAAGTAGAATCTTGTCCCAAAGCCCAGCTGTCCAAGAGAGCTTTCTTTTGAGTTGCTCTGAAATGCCCTGGTGTTCCTGGGACCAATGGGGGATGTGTTCATTCCGGAGCCTGAGGATCCCTCATGGGTAAATGCAAACAGAAACCAGACCCTCTGAGGAACGTCAGGCCAGATGAACTTAACGTCACTGAGACTCTTATGTGACCTCATCTCTATGTTCTGTTAGCTCTTTTGTCCTTTCGATATCATGATTAGCCACAGTTTCAGGAAAATGTGAAAGTTTTAGACATCAGATTTCAGAATCTGCAGTTCAGTCCTATTTCCAGGAATGCACTCTCTGACACAGGACTTAAAATACATATTTACCGCTGTGATTTAGCAGTCCAACTGGAGGGTGACATGAGAAAACCCTGGCAGTCTTTAGACCCGGATACCATGTTATGCTCAATTTTGTAGTGTTCCTAGGATCAGGAAAATGTCAAAGTGCTCTGAAGAAAAAGAGTTGGACAGTTTTATTCTTTATCTCACAAATCACTTTCCCTTTGCTCTTATCTGGTGGCAGCAGAGAGATAGGTCATCGCCGCCAATGGGGTAGGAATTGAGCGGCAGCTTTTTAATCTTGCAAACTTCTAAATCTTTGAGTTTTTTTGAAGAAAACATTAGCATTCCAGCTATCATCGTGTTTTTATTTACTGACTACATGTCCATAGAGCAGCACATCTGGAATCTCTCCACTCCTGTCTACTGCTCAAAATAAGCTACAGTCACCCATCACGTGTATGAGTCTGGATGGTTACATTACTAAAAACAGAACAGAGCAAAAAGGCTTTAGCTCATTCCCCCCCCCACCCCCTCTATGTACTACTACATATGATACATATA
>NW_026000037.1:3790588-3797368 GCF_001458135.2 Marmota marmota marmota
GCCATAGGATTAAATTGCTAAACAGACTGCAACTCAATTAAAGATGGTATTTTAACTTTAATTAAAAGCACAGATAAGCTGCCTTCACTATGCATTATTTATTGTTACTTCTGGAAACAGGTACTGGACCGAATAGAAATCCCAGGGCCACAGGCTCTGCCTGGCACAGGATGCAGGCAGGACGCACAGGACCTTCCAAAAGAGGAGCTTCCTTAAAGCAGTTAATGTCCTTCCACGCTCTCCTCACAAGAGTTGGCCCTACTGTTTTATCAAGTGTGCAATAAACAGAATATCTCCAGTGTAGTTATTAGCAGGGAATGATCAGGAAACCAAAATGGTATACTTCAAAAAAATAATGCAGAATGTTAATTGGCAAATTGGAAGTATATCCTAGAGGCAATTATACAGGCTTCCTAGTTCAACTGAGTATCCAACACTATGACTGCTGTGTTCTAGGGACAGGTTACCTGTGAATTAATTCAGATTTATAACTATAAATAAAAATACTAATTCCTACAAAAATGTATTATTCAAAGTAGGTAAGAAAATGGCTTTTTTTAGCTATTAATTAGGCCCCTGTTTGCTAGATAACTCTCAAGCTAAACAGGACTAAAGTGAAACTGGGTGATTTCCTTCCTCCACAGACTGCTCTCTGTTCACCATTTCACAACAGGGAAGGTACACCCTACTGTACGCCCTACTATTCTTCATTCCTTTTCTGCTGTACCTCCTTCAACAAATCCACTTATGAGTGGACTTTGCCTCAGAATATCTGCAGTGCCTGGAATTTATCTGCTTTCCTTCATCTCCATGATTTCCACCTCGGTCCAGCCAGGGCTAGTTCCACAGCTTTCCAACCCTCTGTGTGTTCTCCTGCATGCTGCATCCAACAGCAGGCATCTCATGAACTTTTAAAACTATAAATTTGATCATCATACCCCATGGCTGGCTTAAAGCCCCTCCACTGGCTTCCAAGAATGATAAACTGCTGACCCCTGACCATATGCAGCATGAGGGGTCACTCCTCACCCACCTGACCTCTTCCATCTCCTGTTGCTGCTTTGGTTCAGAGCTGGGGGCACTGGTACCTGCTCGCCCTGGACTCTTCCTGACTCTGCGTTTGGTGCCATCATACTGCTAGTTTGAACTTGGTCACCATGGAAATATTTACACCTCTGTATTTCAGACCTGCGCGCTGGCATCTTGAGAGCAGTTGCTGAAAAGTGACCACGCATGGCCAATGGCTCCCTTTCTCCTGCCTGTGGCCCCTGGAGTGTTCTGCTTGGCTGTCAGCAGTTGGGTTCTATTATGGTGGAACTGGGGGAGAGCTCAAGTCTTGCTTTTATCTAATGTGTTGGTTTCTTTGAGAGGACTTCCTGGGTCTCCACTCTGCCCCTTTCCTTCTCTCTATCACCTTGTCCTCTGAGCTCTTAGCACTGGCTGCTGTCTAAAATCTTCTGCATACATGTGGTTCAGCACATGAGTGGCATCCTGTGTTGACCTCACCCACCCTGATCATCCTTCTAGAACTTATGCTTCCTCAGCATTATTGAGAACCATTCCCACAACAGGGTCTGTGGCTAAATGGGAACTTAATACATGCTGCTGAATGAATGGGTAATTTAAATGAATGAGAAAGATCATAATCTGTTATCCATTAATCACCCACCTGTCGTTTTAATGTGCAACGGTTGTTCTTATTTACATAACACACTTGTATTTCTCTTATTGTTCCATATTTTCCACTTGCAGGTTTTGTAAAGGACAAAGGAAAAATACAAAAATCTTTTTAAACTCATGGCTGGGATTCCAGAAGTTTCTGCTAAATTGGTTGTGGTCATTCAAACTGACCTCTGCCTAAAGCAGTGCAAACATTTGAGGCTCCGTGGTGTTTCCTGCAATGTGATAAATTGTGGTCACATGCAAGGACCCACTGAAGCATTTTATGGCTTTAATTCAGTTCCAAGTGCTTAGGACACTGCCTGAGCCGTATTCTCATGACTCTCCCCCAAACCTTCTGGCTCCTGCTCAACTCTGTTATCTAGACAGGTCTTGTTGCTACTCTGTGTTTAGGAGCTGCTTACTTTTTCTTAGATACGCTAATTCAAAATCTGCATAAGCAAAATGTGGTTTCATGGTTTTGAAAAGTTTTACTACTTGGCAATTCTTTTCCATCTGGGTTTCCCAAAGCAAAGCACAATTCAAACCTTCCCAGTCTCTCAGGTACCCCGGCACCTTTTCAGTATTTCTGCTGTTATCCTCCACGAGATGGTCGGGTTCGTGCTGCTTAAATATAAGGGCCTGTCCTTCTTCACATCAACAGCACGAGAAGTTTGCTTGTGTTGGATTTTGTTGTGAAAATTTGGGGGCTTAGATAAGCTATTCTAATATATACACATACATCTATGCAAGTGAAATTGTCTAGGTCTCTGGAATTTGTTTTTAACTTAAGACAATCTTTTGTTCTCCCTGGCAAACCAAAGCCTGTGAACCATGAAGAGCTGCACCTACTGTTTTGTGGAACAGAGTTCATGTGTGAGACAGCAGCAGAACACGATGGTACAGCAGTTGGGATGTTATAGTCCTAATTCATGGTGTAGCATGGAGGTATTTATGAAGAGAACTATGTACAAAAAAAAAATTCTAAGTTAGAGAAATCTCATTTAAAATGATAATTTTTTTTGGCCAGAAGCCTTCCCGGAGATGAGCCAGTCCACTGGCTTCATTTTCCGGATAAGGGAATGGCAGCCTGGGTAAGGAGAGTTTGCCACAGTTTACAGTCCCAGGTGGAGGCCAAGGAGGAACGTGCCAAGACTTCTGCATTTCAGCCCAGTTCTTGCTCATGTGGACATTGTTTATTACACACTTTAGGGAAATCAAGATACTCCTTAAAATATCCTACTGACTCTCGGCTCAACATCAAGTTCAAAAAATGTGATTTAAAAACCTATTTCTTTTCATAATCTATTCATTACACTTTAATGAGTAAAATATTCAATGCTTATTTTCCTTTCCCTAAAGAAATAAGATTTTCAAAACATTCTTAAGTGAAGCCAAATCAGGAATCAGTAATTTTAATAACCATCTTTTGAAGGTAGCTTTTGGGCATGGTTCAAATTAAATGATTAAGTAGGAGAAGATGCAGAGAATTTATTAGTCTTTTCAGGTAGAGGATGATGAGATTGCTAATCATCACTGCCAGTTATCATTTTGTGTTTATTGCAATCAGATTGTGATGCTAACTTCATATACCTCTTAAGTATGTTCTAATTATAGCCAATAAGACCATTCTGTTTTGTGGGGTTTATTAGTATATAACAAGCGTGCCGATGCGGATTGGTCAGGAAGTGTTTAGGGAGCAGCATCTTCAGGCATCCTAGTCACTGGTGAGAAGAGAAGTTCTTTTGTGCTAGAGCTCGGATTATAGTCAGAAAGACAGACAACAAACAAAACATAATGCATACGTCGTGAAAGGCAATGAGTTAAATGAAGCCCGTGAGGAGTCTGGAGCGAGAGATCTGGAGGTGCAGAGTCAGGAGGGCGAGGTGTGGGGATTCCTAAGTGGTGTGGTGTGGACCTGAGTCCCTGCAGTGGGGATGAGTTTGTTTTATCTAAGACCCAGCTGGACTCTGGGTGGACTGGAACAAGGAGGAGAGGAGCCCTGGCAGCCCAGGTGAGCAGGACGCATCACCTGTGTGACCTCTGAGGCCCAGGTGAAGCCTCACCAGGGCTCTGGACAGGGGGGTTCTGGGGTGTGAGCATAACTGGTTTTGTGGAGAAGAGAGAGTCAGGGGCAGTGGCCGAGAAGAAAGGAGAGATGGTGGCTAAGAGCCCACTGTGCTAGTCCCTGAGGGTGGTGTTTGAAATCAGCTGAGAGTGTGGTGTGGAAGAGTCTCCCTTTCCCCGTGCTCCGCGGTGGGACCCTGTAAATTAGCAAGACCAAAGAGAGATCAGCAAGTGAAAACCGGAGAGTGTTTAACAGGAGTTCTGAGTGACACTGGAGACGCAAAAGGGGAGGGAGACCAGGGGAAAGTCGCCCGCAGGTGTCTGTACTGGGTCTGGAGAGCAGTGGAGAGGGGACAAACTGAGGGAACTGGGCGAGCAGCCAGCCGCTGTGTCTTCAGGGAGAAGGGGGAGGACACCCACTTCCAGGACCTGCTTCAGGGGAGGAGAGGACGGTGGGTCCTTTCTGCACCCACCATTCCCAACCCCTTCCCATTCAGACTTTAAGAGGCCCAGATGTAGCCCTTTAGGGTGGTGTGTTCCGAATTCCATCAGGTGTCAAGAACTTACTCACTTTATCCAGTTAACAAGTTGAGCCAACTGGACTCCAGGGTGGAACTGGAGGTGTAGGAATTAAGGAAGCCAGAGAAGCCACCCAGGAATCCCAAACAGTTGGCCTGGCCAATTTGTAGATGAAGACAGTCGAGATTTTAGGGCGATTGTCAAGAATTGGTTTTTGACATGTTATCTTTAAGATACAATGTCCTCGTCATTGGAAATGTCAAGTGGAAAGTTAGATAAAAAGGTGCAGTTCTGAAGGAAGACAGTCAAGTACAGATAGATCTTGGGAAGGCAGAGACATTAAGAAGGTGCTGTTCTGTCACACTGAATTCCCCTGCACACCAGGGGCTGTGCTGTATCATCTCATTTAATCTAAACAGCCCAGTTAGACACTTCTTCCAATTTTATGGACTAAAAATTTAAAAAAGAAACAAAACCCCATTAAGAAAAATTAAGCTACATGACTTATGTTTCATGCGTCCTGGTCCGCCATATTCTTTTTTATATAGACCATGTCTGTCATAGTTTCTCTTTGTTGGATGGATTTCTTTCCTATTAAAAGGAGTGCAGAGTACAACAACAACAAAAAAAACAAAATCAAACTTGTGGTTATCTATCATTAAAATAGTTTATAAACTTCATAAAGTAGGATTTTTCATAAATCAGAAACCACAGGATCACTCTCTTTATCAAACCAAGAAATGTGCACCCATGGGGTTTTATAATGCGCACTGTGCAAAGCAAATGTTAGATAAGATGCTGGATTATGGAACATGCATCATAGACAATGCAGTCATCTGGGGGGAGGGTGTTTGCATTTCATATGAGGTGGGAGATTAATCTGTGCATAAATTATATCCATCATATATTAGACTATTCAGAGTCTAATATGCTAAAGAGACATAGAGATATTCTGGCTATAGATTTAGCCAAAAAGTTCCATTATGAAGTGTCTCTGTGTTAACATAATTAATCTGTCTGTGGGGAAAAGTTGAGTTATTAGCATTTCTAATTAAGGGTATTTATCACCCCATGAAAAAGGGAATAAGCCGCATTCCTGTGCTGATTGATTGGAAATTAGTTTTTGATGGAGAAGAACCAAGATGTTTTTTGCAAAAGTGCATGTCAACAGCTAAGAGGACAAGCCACCCTGCTGTACTTTCCTAGTGAGGACATGGCGATATTTTCAATCAATACTGTCTGTCACATTGTTTAGCTGATGGGAGTCATTGCAGTACAGATGGCTCTGCAATCAGAGGAGAGGTTAGAATTGTGTTATGACATTTTACATCTGAAGAGTTATTTTCTAAATGTTCCAGAAAGAATATATTTTGTTAGAACTGTTTTCATGAGAAGTTTGCCTTGTGTGTTAGGACAAGCATTTTTAATAATGAAAATTGCCTGAAAATGATTATGGAAGCCACAGTGATTCCATAAGTTAAATGGTGCTGGAGTTCTTCTCAACCACAGAAACTAATTGCATTCCACTTACTGTATACCTGAGTCTAAGGCAAGTTTTTATCTCAAGAGTTTTGTTTTCATGGTTGAGAATTGGTGGTTGTTTTACTTCCTCTGATTTCTATCAAGGCTTTGTCTCATGTCTCTTAGTGACATAAATATTATGTCACTAAATAAGTTTCTTTAAATCAATTAGTCTTTTAGTAGTGAAAAATCTTCCTATATATAACTTCATTTTCATAAGATGGAAAATAAAAATGATAAGTTCCAAACTTTTGTTGAATAAGAGCTAGAATTGCCATAGAATTAAGCCGATAAAATGTCAGTCTAGCATTCATTCACTTCATATAAGCTGTAAATCTGAGTACACAAAGAAAATAAACCGATATGCCAATATACTATTTCTAATATCAAAGAAAAAATTCATACTACTGAAAAGATAAACATCAAGTATAATAGAAAATGACCTGATTTCATTATAAAGAAATTTCTTTCTTTCTGAAAGTTCTCTAGTTTTATCTGGTCAAAATTTAAACATTTTGAAGCCTATTTTTATAGTTATTTCATAAAATCTATAATTTTCTATTTGCCCTAAGGAGTCAGGAGCGAAGTTGATTTCAGAGTTTGAGTTCAGTGTTTTTGTATCCATGTTGATTTATATATTTTAATGTCCTCTGAATAGTGATTTATCAATGTGCATGTTATAAGGATAAAATAATTAATATTTGTTTTTTATTTTTTATTTTTTATTGTTGGCTGTTCAAAACATTACATAGTTCTTGACATATCATATTTCACACTTTGATTCAAGTGGGTTATGAGCTCCCATTTTTACCCCATATACAGATTGCAGAATCACATCAGTTACACATCCATTGATTTACATATTGCCATACTAGTGTCTGTTGTGTTCTGCTGCCTTTCCTATCCTCTACTATCCCCCCTCCCCTCCCCTCTTCTCTCTCTGCCCCCTCTACTGACATTCATTTGTCCCCCTTGTATTATTTTTCCCTTTCCCCTCACTTCCTCTTGTATGTA
>NW_026000037.1:3797647-3825445 GCF_001458135.2 Marmota marmota marmota
GTGTGAGAGAGAGAGAGAGAGAGAGAGAGAGAGAGAGAGAGAGAGAGAGAGAGAATGTGTGCGCAAGCACAAGTGATTGTTTTTTGGACCATTTATAAAGTTCCATTCATGTGGCATTTTAAACCAGTATTTTCACATCTATGTACTTTACATACCCATAGTGTATATAAAATACGTAGATGCATTTGATGTCTATAATGTAAAAAAGATCCTTATACATTTACCCATGTTTATTTTATATCTATACATCTATACATATATACACTTGTATGCACATGTATCTTTATATAATACATATATTTTTACTAATTGAAAATTGAAATTCCTTCTGTCTTCTATGAATTGTACCTGGACTTTTGAATCATAATTGCATTTCTGATTTCTAATGTGAATGTCCGTGACACCCTTCAAATCTCTGTAATTACAAATTTCTGAGACCTTGACCTTGTGTTTATTTGTGCCTTCCATTCCTCTTATCGGTGCACTATCCTCCATCAAGGGTTTGGTGGTACATCCTCTCTCTCCTTTCTGGTTGCATCTGGTTTCCATAAATGATAGAACTGAACAATCTTGCCTCTTACACAGCTGCCTACATAATTCATCATTATCAGATCCACTCATGTGCACACGGCTCCTCCTGCTCTGAATCTCAGGGGATTCAGGATTAATCAGTACCTTCTGTTTATGAGTATCCTAGCTCCAAAATTCTGACCTTTATCACCAGTCTTGTTCTATGACCCCAGTCATAGGCTAAGGCCTGCATTCTCAAATTGAGTATTTCTAGAGGTGTTCAATTCTTTGAACTTGCAGTGATGTGGCCGCTAGACTAGATCCGTGTGTATAAAACTAAAGAAGTTAATACAGACCAACTACAAGGCCTAATGGTATTTATTATAGGATTTTATAAAGATCCTTTAAACAGAATTATTCCTGTTCTTGCCTAGTTTACAGATTAATAGAAGATATGACAGAAATATATTGATAATAATGTTAATAATGTAGATTCCAAGATCTGCAATAGAGTGGCATAGTTTTATCTGAGCTTAAAAGCTTAGAAAAGAATGCTTTAAGAATTCAAAATTGGTTCTTTTTTAACATTATAGCTGAATGTTTTTAAAAATGGTTAATTCTTTTAAAAAAATTAAACAGTGATACCTGTTTCATAGAATCTGTATATTAAATGTTGTATTACATTCATGAAATACTTATTCACTGATCTGGTATCAAATGAGAATGTGATTATATACACACACACACACACACATATTTCAATTTATATATAAATTGGTTTAGAGACAGTAATTGCTTTCAACATTTGACATATTGAAGGTGAGCATCCTAACAAGAAGAGACAACCCTAGGCAGGCAGGTGAATCGGTGGAGTCAGCAGAAAACTCTGAAGGGAATGAAGATGAAGGAATAGAAAACATCATGGGGCAGTTCCCACGGGATGCACCCGGGAAAATTCTGGGAAACAGAAACATGAGCACCCTGGATGATTTCTTCACAAAGTTAAAAGGAAGAATTAAAAAAGAAGAAAAGCAAACAAACTGAAAATCAAGGGCAGTGACATGGCTTCATCATTCACCAGCGCAAACAAAGAGATCCCACAGTCTTTGGTGGCCCGGGACTGGGGAATTGCATCCCTCATCTGGCAAGAAGAGTAGGAATGATACTTCTGTGAAATCGGGTGACATTCCCACTTTTCTCCCCTGCTTGCACTTTTCTGCCTACAGCTGACAAGCAATGATGTCCTCACATCATGCCTTTTGTCGACCAGTGAGAGGCTGGGGTGGCCGGAGGGTGTGGAAAAAGACTGGACTCGCTGAAAGTCCTCTGTGTCACCATCCTCTTTTCCTGACTCCTCCTAACTCAGAACATGCATCAGCAACAATATGTAGCTTGACAGACAAAGAAAGGGATCACATGCTCCTGACCAGTGAGTTAGTCATTTTATGTGGTTTTCCATATTGTGTGTCACCAGGCACTTAAAAATACCAAAGATAAATCCCTTGCTTAGCAGTTGCTGGGTCGTTTCTTAACAAGTTGAAGAGTGTGGATTAAAACGCAATGTGTTCATATCAGAGATACACAGATCTTCCTTAAAATCTCACAGTAAGTTTAAAGTTTTGCATTTGAAAATAATACAATGAGTCTTCCATAAAGCTGTGAAATTTTTGAGAACTGAATGTCTCATATCTATGCTACCAAGAAACTGAAGATGAATTGTGATTCAAAATGTTCTCCCCAATAATGTTATCATAGGACTTGGATGAAAGGTTTGAGAAGGGAAAAACCATCCCGAGAGCTATAAATATAGAAATCCATAAAATTAAAAATAGGGCTTTTATATGACAGCCAATCTCCTAGTGTTGTTTCTGAAACAAGTATGAGAGCAATAATGAGTAACAGAGAAGGCATTTTAACTATGTGCTAGGTAGCATCCAAGGCCTGGGTCATGAGCTGGTTGATGATTCCATTCCCCTCACTACCTCTTAGGGGTACATTCTATTCACTATTTCAGCTTCACATATGGAGACAGATTTAGAGGGTGGGAAAGGTATCCATGAGAGACCACAGAGCCCTGCCTCTTCCCTGTTCTTTGCCTCGGGACCTTGATTTAGTTACCCCGTCTCTCAATTCCTCACGTGCATCTGTCCTTCTAGCGCTTCTTTTGCCCAAATGTTTAGCTATTCTCTACATTTACTTTTTTATATGCAACCAGAAGGAGGACTACTCACGCTATTCAGATCATTAACTTTAATTTTGTAAATTGTATGTAATCAAATACATGCTCAAAGAATTTAGGCTAAACATTGGTCTTCAGCAGTGCGCTCTTGAATAATTATTTTAGCGGTAATATGGGGTTCATGAGAAATTGTAAATTTATGCCAAGACTCTTGGATCCAAAAGCCCACAGACTTGAACTGGTGAATAGCCAGAGTCCTCCCAGGTGGCCCTTTCTCCGCCTCCTGCCTGGTTTTGCTGTCAGCAATGCCAGGGGGCTGTGGGCTGGAGGACTCTCCAGGGTGCCTCCCAGGTGTCAGATCTGGGCTGCCCTCCTCAGTGGGTCTGTGGTATTGAACAAGTTACAAGTTCCACAGATAAAACTGATACTGTTGGTTTTGGGTGATGGTCCTGCTTCCCACAGGCTGGAGTTTGAACATTGGAGACGCACGCCAAGGCAGGCATATGAAGCAGGGTTTATTTAAAAAGGGGAAACATAGACTTCTCCCAGGAGGGAGAAGGGGCCATAGCTGTATCCTGGTATCCCAGGAAATGAGGTGTTCTGCCCTTTTTATATGTCCTAGGACTTCTTTGTTCTCCTGCCTCCCTCCCCCCACTTATCTTTCTCCTTCCTGGACAGGACTAGGCCCAGGAATGCTCGGTGGGAGGCCAAAGGTGAGCAGAAGGGGGAAGGGCAGGGTGGAGTAGACAAGGGCACTTTAACAACCTTATAGCTCCCTGTAGGGGGGAAATTCCTGGGAAGGTCACCTTGGCAACAGGTGGGAGCAGGGACAGGTAGATCCTTCAGGGGACAGTCTCCAACTCCCAGACTCACTCAAAATTGGCCTCCTAGATCCGACCTGGCTTGACTTACCTTTCTACACTGACTGCCTGTCTAAATCTGTCTTCAAAACAAAGATGACAGAGGTATTATCTGTAAAGATAAGTTGCAACCATTTATATTCACTTCTTGCACGCATCTCTAAGAACTCAATTACCGATATTAATATGCTGCATGAGATTTCTAAAGCCTCATTTGGAAATGTTTCTTCAGTGTTTATCTATTTTGGGGTGTGTAAGTAATATTTAGGATAATCTTACCATCAGTTATGATAAGTGACTATTGAAAAGGCAATTACATTATTTTTTTAAAGTTTTTAGTGAATTATAAATGTAACCAATACAGTGAGGGTTAATTTCATTTCCTATGATGTAAAATCAAACATTAATAAATAAGATTTCTATAGTTATGAATTTCAAAATATGATAATGACATGAAATGCTGTATGTAAAGTATCTTACTGAGAAAGATACACATGCACACACACACATGTATATATGTGTATGTGTGTGTGTGTGAGTGCAAACAATTACCAGCGTGCAACCTGAATTTAATTGCAGAAATATCCAGGAGATGTCATACTTCTTACAGTGTCCACCGTAAGTGTTCTTTATTTCACATAGAATTTGAGCTTCCTGTACAGAGCACAAAAGTAGAACAGTAAAATCAATGCATTACATGATTTTCTAGTGTTTTAATTTTTGTTTCTACACACCTGATCATAAAACCCGATTGGTACTATGCTATCAAGAATTACAATCTACAATCACAGGGAAAAAAAAGGTTGAATAGTGCTAAAGAAAGTATTAGTAAATTGCAAGATTATTAGAAAAAATAATACTCAAAGGTTATGAATCTCAACATCATTCTGTGATAATCAAGTTGCAGCTTTGAGATATAAGTTGAAGCTTATTTTATCCTATAATTCTATAAACTACTATTGATTAGTATGGACATAAATATTTTACAGATGAATGAATGAATGAGTGAATGATGGCTTTACTTAAGGTACTCTGAATAGGAAAATGGGTGGGACTTAACTTCATATAGAGGGAAATGACTTTATGGGAGGAAAAGCAATGTCTTATAGACAAAAAGGAGAATCTCTTGGGCCTGACTTATTTTAGATAAATGCAGTTAAATGGATCTTCCTTGTTTTTATTGGAAGAGTTAAAGTTTGAAAAATGGTTTTGAAAGCACAACCAAAGGAGATGATTCTGTGTTTAGATATGGGGACAGCCCACAAAATTCCAACCAAAGATGGTGTCTGATCTTCACCACAAAATGAGCTTGTTAAATCTTCTAGTTCAGATAGTGCCTCCAAATTCTTGTTAAATGTTGGGTTTTAACTCTGCTGATAATAGAACTAAAACAAGAAATTAAAGTGAATCATGTTAATTAATTGCAACCACTACATCAGATCATTAATCATAAGTGCAAGATTACAGTTTTGAGATATAATTCAAAGCTTATTTTATTCTATGGTTCTATAAACTAGTACCCATTAGTATGAACAAAGGGATTTAAATACCTTAGAGGCTCCGTGGATTTTTAGATGGTAGCAGGGAGAGGCACAAATAGGAATGCAGTATTTAACAGCCACATTCGTTTTTAACAGCCAGTGGATTACTCCAGGTCTCATTTTCACTGTTTTAATGTAACCAGAAATTGCTGGTAGTGTCTCTTTTGTGGCGTGAAAATGATACTATCGAGTTCTACATTGTTGAATCAGCACCTCTCAAATAGAATAAGTACATGGCACATGCTTTTCGTGCAGAATCAGTAGGAACAACGTCAAATTCTAGGTCATCAAAGAAAATATTTTTCTTATGATGAAACGTAAAGCCACTCTACGGCTTGTCTAACATATTCAGAAATTTTGCTTTGATGTTATCTAAATTCTCTCTCCTAGTTATGTCTAATTGTTGTCAAAATCATTCTGTTTGTCTTTTTTTTTTTAGCACTGAACTTGATTTTCTTGTCTTCCTAGGATCCCCTGCCTTGACGGGAACGGGAACAATCAATGTCATCGTAGATGACGTCAATGACAACGTCCCCACTTTTGCCAGTAAGATGTATTTCATATCAATTCCTGAAGATGCAGCAACTGGAACGGATGTCCTGTTGGTAAATGCCTCAGATGCTGATGCTTCAGCAAATGCGGTGATAAGGTCAGTACCTGGGACTTTGTAAATTTTGGTTATTTTCTCATTAAACACTAGTCTTTGGATTAAGTGTATATAATCTTTCTGGAAATTTCATACCAATGCATAGAGCTAGTCCTGCTTTCTATTGCTGAATAATCATCGCTACAATGAGGATTAAGACAATAACAAATGTTCTTATTCTTAGTAATCAGGCAGTAACAGAGAACAGCAGTGTGGACCCTTGTTCAGAGAGAAGGCGAGACAGCTGATCTGTAAGGTCCAGTTGATACAGCTTCATCCCCTTCTTCCCGGCCCAGGACAAAGGTGTGGAAGAAGATTCCTGCATTTTCTAGAAGTCCCAAAGACACAGATCATTTTTCACATGCCCCCTCTGTCAGCTGGTACTGTTCCAATTAGAGTGGGTTAAATCACAAGGAAAGCAGTGACTCAGAGGGACGAAGGAGGTCAGATCAGTTGTCAGTCCAGGGCACAAATAGTGGTACTGTGATGATTTCATCAATTATTCATTCATTTTTTGTTTGTTACTAATTTTCTTTTAACAAAGTCATCTTGGGAGCTGGGTAATCCTAGTGGCTCAGGAAACTGAGGCAGGAAGATGGCAAGTTCAAAGCCAGCCTCAGCCAAAGCGAGGTCAGTGAGGCCCTGACTCTAAATAAATTCAAAATAGGGCTGGGGGTGTGGCTCAGTGGTCAAGTGCACCCCAGTTCAATGCCTGGTAACAACAACAACAACAAAAAAACATCTTGGGAAACCGACTCTCCCTATTGGCAAGGATGGTATAGTGGGTAAGAGGGTCACAAGTATATAATAAATACTTATTGAATTGCTGATTTGAAGAAGAGTGCCAAGAAGAAAAGATTTCTATACTTTGAGGTAGGCAGCTAAACACAGATAGAGAAGAGTATTTCATCCAGTGTTGACCGCTTGAAGATGAGGCAGGACAGCACAGTGGAGAGCGACACAGAGCGTGGATTTGTAGACGGTGCCTTAGTCCATCTTGCAAGGCTAGGTGATCTCCAGCAGCAGAATTCACTGCTGCCTCCTCACTAACATGTCGCTGTGCTTCCAGAGGAGATGAAGGCCGGGTCCTCCCCTGAAGGAAGAGTAGGAGTGAGCCTACTCTGTCCAGCCCTTTCATTGTTTATTATTATTATTATTATTATTATTATTATTATTATTATTATTATTTGGCACCAGGGATTAAACCTAGGGGCTCATAATCACTGAGATGCATCCCTAGCCTTTTTTAATTTTTTATTTAGAATCAGGGTCTTGCTAAGTTGTTTAAATCCTCATTAAGCCGCTGAGGCTGGCCTTGAACTTTCAGTCCTCTTGCCTCAGCCTCCACAGTCGGCTGCAGCCCTTTTTTTTTTTTTTTTGTATCAGGGATTGAACTCAGGGGCACTCAGACCCTGAATCACACCCCCAGCCCTATTTTGTATTTTATTTAGAGACAGAGCCTCACTGAATTGCTTAGCACCTCACTGTTGCTGAAGCTGGCTTCGAACTCCTGATCCTCCTGTTTCAGCCTCCCAAGCCTTTGGGATTACAGGCATGCACCACTGTGCCTGGTGGCGCCATTCCTTTTATAAGGGACATTAACTCACCATGAAAGCTCCACTCTCCTGACAAACCACTTCCCAAACACCTCACCTCCAATAATATCACATTGGCCGCTAAGTTTTGACTTTTGAAAGACACATTTGAACCCTAGCAGATGGCTTCGGTAAGGACGTGACCTTTAAGTTAGTAGTAGTACAGCAGTGTGGCAGAACTGAGCCTTGTGTTTTATCTAAGAAGGACAGTGTATTTGGATCAGAGTGAGAAACAGGCCGGAGAAATGGGCAGGTGCCAGATCATCCCAGCCATTTTATTGCTCCTGGGACATGGTTAAAAACTAGGATTATAAGCTTATTTTTAGGTAGGAAACTATTGGATATATTTTAAAACCAAAAAATAAAAAAAAAACATAAAATTTCTGTATTTATATTGGATGGGTAAGGCAGAACTGTAGAGAGGGGCTCTATAAAGAAGCAAGATCCTTTCAGTAGTAATCAATACAGTGAATCAAACACAAGATGGACATTTCACCACCCAGATGGAGAAATGAAGATTGGGCAATAGATTAAGGGTATACATTTGATATTGACAGTGTAAAATGAAAGAGAGAAATCAGAACTGTCTTTACTAAGATCTTGCCTTGAACCCCAGAGCAGATTGGGCATCATTGACTGAGGTGGGTGGGACTGATGAGAAACAGATTTGGGGGATTCTGGAAGTTTCCATGTGAATATAACTTGAGGTAGCAATCATTCACAGCTAGGAAGTTGGAGACATGAGTGTGGAGCTAAGGAATAGCTTTGCAGATCTGGGAGTCATCAGTGTCTGAGGGACATTTAAACCAGGGAACCAGATTGAGAACACTTTAGGAGAGAGTGTATCAGGGGAAAGAGAGAGAGGCTGGGGAGTGTCACGGGAATTCTCCAAGGTAAAAAGGTGGATTTCAAAGGAAATGTCACCAAGCAGTTAAGGGTCTGGTCAGAGACACAGGAAGAAATCCAGGGCATAGAGGACATGTGCATGCGTTGTCAAAGGAAGAACAGCTGCATTCACACTGTGTTCCAGCAGGCTGGGGTTCACTAGAGAAGTGAATTCCTAGAGGCTCCTGGAGGCAAGTCATGGGGCACTGGGGAGTTTCTGACCATAGTCATGACTCTGTGCCTGCCTGGGTCATTGTGCTTAGCACCACCCTGAGAGTGGCAGGTACAACTTCTCCCTGGTTATGAACCTCAAAAGGCTAGTGAGTGTCCCATCCTTCATTTGTCCTACACCAAAGAATAAGAATAATCAAATCTATAACCTGAGATTCAGTTCAAAGTCTTCAGTTTAATGTAAGAGCAGATCCTGGAGTCAAATTGCACAGGATTGAATCCTGACTCCACTGTTATTAATTACATAGTATGTGCAAATTACCTAACACTTTTGGAGATCAACTTTTTTAAATCAGTGGACTAGCTATGCTAATAATACAACTGATTCTCTAGCAGATAAATTGAATTAATTAGGTCAACTATTCAGAATAGTTTCTCAGTACCTGTCATCCATATTGCTGTGGTCCATGGAAAATGCTTGACCCTCACTTGTCACCTGCAGTGCCCAGTGAATGTCTGATATTAACTTTGAAGAGATGTCTTATTCATGATAGTCTGAAAATCTGATAATTCATTATCTGTCACATAGAGAAAACTTCCTCTCAAGATAGCATATAGAATTCTGCCAGTCAGTAGTAGGATTTGTCTGAGATGTTGAAGTTCTTGGTATAAAGCTGAATATTCACAAAATTGATCTCTTCACCCATCTATCTGTTCATTTATCATTAGAATAAAAATGTTAAGATGATATGCTGTTTTCATCTAGTGTTGTGTGAAAATCCATTGAAAACTGCTATCCTATACTTTGAACCATAGTGATCAGTGTCAGATTGGTCCAGAAAATTTTTGTGCAAAAAGTATTCCACGCATTCTAATGGCACAATTTAAAACAAAAATCTTCACATAATGGTCACATCCCACATTTTGCAAAAGCTTGGCATACAGTCTGTGATGATATTGGGATAAAATACAGCAATGCATGAGTTGGTTCTCCTTGAATTAAATCAGTGTAACCAATACTACCTTGAATCACCTTGAAAGACTTCATTCTGGCTTTTGCCACCCGATGTGGCATTTTTCGCTCTCACTACGTTCCCTCAGTTGAACTTTACCTTCTTTATATTCTAAGTAATGGAACAAGAGCATGTTGAAGTTACAAAGGCAGAAGTTAAAACTCTAGATCTACCATTTGCAGGTTGTAAGTTTCTTTGTGTAACTATTTGAATCTCTTTTACATTCAGATTCCTCATCTATAAAAATCCTAAACGAAAACCAAACCGTCCGGGGTGTTTTGAGTTTTAAATGGCAGGATGTGTAAATAGCCCAAGAGTGTTCAGTACACACTGAGAAGTCGGGAACATGCGGGGATATTTAAAGAGCAGCTGAGACGTTTAACTGTTCAGAAGACAGAACAAGACCCAGTTTAATAAAGTTAATAAACCTCACACAGATTTGGTCTGGACTACAGAAGCAGAAAAGATCTCCTTGGGTAATGAGAACAGAACCAAGTCTCAAACAAGAGAGGCAGCCAAACCTGAGCACATGTGTCTCAGCCTCTATTCACAGAGCTGCCTGCCTTTCCTCCTTTTATCCTAGAAGGACAAATTTGCATGCCTGTGGCATTACAGAATCTCACATTCAAAATACGCTTCTCGTGCATTTTTGAACTTAACAAAGTCTAGAAAAAGAACACATATTAATATGACAATTTATGCTTTAATTTTCAAAACCTGAACCTGTTACTACATTTCAACAGACAACCATATGGACCGCAGCATGCACAGCAGCGTAAAGTAGTGCATACATGTTCATGGTACTGTTCCTTTCTTGTTTAGCTAAACCTGGGCCAGGGCCACCTTCGCCTTTCCGCACATTGCTCCTTCCTGACACATCCCGTTGCTGTATGCAAAACACCCAAATCCAAATTTGCACGTGTTTTCATCACTGGAAGTTTATTTTAATTTGTGACTGTTTGAGGGAACGAATCTTTGATTGAATCGTGATCTATGTTGTCATAGCTGTTAAGAAAGCTCACAGCAGAATGAATGGCTTCTTTTTCTTATTAAATTATTGGTAAGTTCCACATCCTCCCCAAAACAAGGAGGTTTCCAAAGTAAAATCGCACACTTCTCGTAATCCAGGTTTCTTCAAACTTCCAAAATTAAATAAATAAATAAATAACTTGAGTATTTTACAAGTCCTCAATTCCTAATTTTAAAGACTTCATCTATGAACCACTGATTTATTTATTGATTGATTGATTGATGAGGGGACTAGATATCACTCACTGTATATGTCAGTGACTAAACTTTACCAAGTATCTTTTTGGCTCCAAAAGACACAGTCAGTTCTGTTTTCAATCAGTCTCGATTCTGATATGTGGTTGTGTCAAAAGTATGTTAAAAATCTGAGAAATACCAACACTTTTTGATACCAATGTCATTACTCAATTAAATCCCTTCTTTAGTCTTTTCCTGTTTTGTTATAATTTATAGGATTCATATTCTTTAAATATCAACTCACAAATGGTTGATTATTATATTATATTAGCAGAATACAATGTGAAAACGTTTGTTTTAAACTGCGCATTATAGGCTAAATGCATACACCTCTGGCTTCGAGGTGTTTTTCCTCTCCTGTGATTTCTGTCAGACATTTCCTAAGGATTTGTTTATTTGGGTACAAGCCATAGAAACACAACTCCAGCAAGCTCCGTCCTTGTTGGTAGAAAAGGAAAATGTTTAAAAACCTATTCTCTTGCTACCTCCAACTGTCAGATTTGGGGGCTGCAGTCGGTTTCTGAACCTTCAGGTTGGGCGCTTCTCTTCACCGACCACTGGGACCCAGACAGCACCCGTAATGTGTGCAGATGGCTCCACTCTCCAAAGCCAGGGGGAGGCTGTTCTTAGTGGAACGTCCTGCCTCGTACCCAATCTGGTTAGCATCAAACTGTCCATGAAGATGTCATGCCTGTCTCAAAAGAGCAACACCACCATATGAGGAATGACAGAGGAGGGGATGGGCCACCAGGAAGGGCCCTGTGTAAACAGGCAGCTCTCTAGTTGTTGATAGCTAGCGGGTGTTAGGCACAGGGTTTTGTCTTTAAAGAATAAGCTCTGAGACTGATTTTCTGTCTTTTATCATGGCATATAGCAGAAAAATAATTTTAGGCTGATTTTTAAAATATTCATTTGTGATACTGACCTCTCAGCACAAGAGCAGGGCCCTGATTTACACTTTCAGGCTCATTTATTTAACACAGAAGTGCTCTGGGTTTATTCTGTGGGCTTGCATGGTTTGAGAGTCCTAAAAACCTTGCAGAGATCTCCTTGAGGTCATTGGCTATTGTACAAGAAAGATGTGATGTTCACATAAAATTTGAAAAATTTATCTTCTAGCCATATTCCTTTGTTGTTTTTCAGTCTTACTTGAAAAACATTTCACTGTGCTTCTGTCTTAGTTTTTAAATTACAGTAAGATGCTAGAGTATGTCAGTAAGAGTCATATGGTTGTCTCTGTCTCTGCTTTAGTTACAGCATCATGGGTGGCAACTCACAGTTCACCATCAACCCATCCACAGGACAGATCATCACAAGCGCCTTGCTGGACAGGGAAACGAAAGACAACTACACTTTGGTAGTGGTCGCCAGTGATGCTGGATCCTCGGAGGCTCTGTCCAGCTCCACCAGTGTGCTTGTCACTGTGACGGACGTCAACGACAATCCACCACGATTCCAACATCACCCATATGTCACCCATATCCCATCCCCAGTGCTTCCAGGTAATCAGTCCGATTCTGAGGTCACATGGACACATGCAAACTATACAGCGGATGTTTTCCGTGAATACACTTGTGTTATCTCTATACATATACATATTTCTGCTATAGCCTCATTTTGCAAATTCTTTAAATTTCAGGTTGTTTGGCTAATGAAATTGAAGAAGATTTGAACTCTATAAATTAACTTGTTTTTCCATACCAATTGTGGATAGGATTTTATAATTGCCACATCTTTCCTGTTACTATTTCTTAATATCCCTTGAACACTGCAAACAAGTTAGACATTATTTCACAGTCAAAGATGGCTCTCCCCTTTGGTACGATTAATGTATGAGCTGCCTAAGAGGAGGAACATTGTCTCTGTTTTTCACACCATATTCTCAGTACCTGAAACTTTATCTGAGAGGTAATAAGCATTTAAATATAATTGCTGGTTGGAAATAAACATTTTTGCTTCAGTTCTTCAAAGAATGTTTAAAAATGTCTAATGAATAAATGATTCTAAACAGTATTTATTTCTAAGATGTCATCTTGCTAGATGGAAGTCCCTCAGCCACTCAGCTTGTAGAGCCATTTATGAATCACATCCATATCGACAGTATGAACTAACCCTTCTGCTTCTCCTCCAAACTTGGTTTAGCATCATTTCTATTGGTAACAAATGGCCTATTATCTACAGAACTGCACAAATCTTATGTCATTTCTGATTTTTTTTAGATGAGCTTTCAAAAAGGAATAGGCACAAATACAGCTTATAATTCAATTTTCCTTGCTTAAAAATATTTTTAATTATAAGAAAAAAGTAAATGGATTCAATATTCCTCCTCTTAGTGATCTTTGATCTTCTGTAAACTTCAGAAAGTCTAATTGATACCAATTGAAAATATAAAATCCATAAATGTATGTGCCAACATTTTATCAAAAAGACATGTGAAAATTCAAATCATAAGTCCCTGATGAAGGTCTTTAGCTGAAATGATGGTGGCAGGCATGATTCTAATTATGTCCAATGTGCAGCAGGGTAGGACCATATCTCCCATGCAAAATGAGGTATGCCTACGCATCTTTTCTTCGTTAGACTTACTATAATTAATAGGAGTCACTTGTTTTTTTTTCTTATAAAAGACTTATTACTTTTGTCACAAACTCTTCTGTAGGGCTGTTTGGGAAGGATTTCTGAATGAGTATATTGAAAAAAATGTCCTTATGGAAATTTTTCTGCATCTTACCACTATAATCTGTTCAGTTGGCACTTACTCCAAACACCAAATTTTGGAATCCAAATTGAGCCCATCCTTCCTCAGTTTTTATTTCATAATACATTATAATTATTTTATTTATGCCTATATATGCACTCTTTTATCTCCATGTAATAGTAGCTCACAGATTAAAATAATTTTGCCATGAAACACTTGGTATAATGAATCAACAGTAATTTTTAAAACATATCCCTATTGTTGACAAGATCGCATACTTAGTAATTCAATGGTGTTTCACCACAAGGCAGAGCAAGGATGCTTCCTCATTGGGTAGAAGCTCAGCTCTTTGTAGAGCACACATATTATTGTGTTTGTTGGAATGTTGTATTACATACAAATTTTTCTCTTAGGAACCATGATTCTAAATGAGTATCCAGTTCTCTCCTGGAGTTTTTCTCAAAGGCACACTGAAAAATATTAATCCACCTGACTGTATGGGTTTTAGTGAGAACATTAAGCAGATTTGATTTGGGAACTTCAGATAAATTGAGGAGACACTGTTCTCTACTGTAGTCATATCAATCTAGTGTTTTAAATGCATTAACCTACTACAATGTGTTTTATCTGGGTTCCTCATGATTCTAACTATAAACTCCCTCTTTTCTAGGCTCCTTTGTCTTTGCGGTGACAGTCACAGATGCCGATATTGGACCCAATTCTGAGCTACATTATTCTCTTTCGGGTAGAAACTCTGAAAAGTTCCATATAGACCCACTGAGGGGAGCTATCATGGCAGCAGGACCACTCAACGGTGCTTCAGAAGTGACATTTTCCGTACACGTGAAGGACGGCGGTCCGTTTCCAAAGACAGACTCGACCACAGTGACTGTCAGATTTGTGAACAAGGTGGATTTCCCTAAAGTCAGAGCCAAGGAGCAGACGTTCATGTTTCCTGAAAACCAGCCAGTGGGCACTCTTGTCACCACCGTCACGGGATCCTCTTTGAGAGGAGAGACTTTGTCTTACTACATTGCAAGTGGGAATCTTGGCAATACTTTCCAAATTGATCAATTATCAGGACAAGTGTCCATTAGTCAATCTTTAGATTTTGAGAAAATTCAAAAATATGTTGTGTGGTTAGAGGCCAGAGATGGGGGTTTCCCTCCTTTCTCTTCTTATGAGAAACTTGACATAACCGTATTAGATGTCAATGATAATTCCCCAATTTTTAAAGAAGATCCATTTGTATCTGAAATATTAGAAAATCTTTCTCCCCGGAAAATACTTACTGTTTCAGCTGTGGACAAGGACAGTGGGCCAAATGGACAGTTAGATTATGAAATTGTCAATGGCAACCAAGAAAATAGTTTCAGCATCAATCATGTTACTGGTGAAATTAGAAGTATCCGTCCATTAGATAGAGAAAAAGTCTCTCGTTATGTGCTCACCATAAAGTCTTCAGACAAAGGGTCTCCTTCCCAGAGTACCTCGGTGAACGTCATCATCAACGTTCTAGACGAAAACGACAACGCCCCTCGCTTTTCTCAAATATTCAGTGCCCACATTCCCGAAAATTCCCCCTTAGGATACACGGTTACACGTGTCACCACCTCGGATGAGGACATTGGGGTAAATGCAATTAGTAGATATTCCATAATGGACACAAGCCTCCCGTTCAACATTAACCCCAGCACGGGAGATATCGTCGTCAGCAGACCTTTAAACAGGGAGGACACGGACCGCTACAGAATCCGCGTCTCTGCACATGATTCTGGGTGGACCGTAAGTACAGATGTCACAATATTTGTCACAGATATCAATGACAATGCTCCAAGATTTAGAAGACCCTCCTATTATTTGGACTGCCCTGAACTTCCTGAGATTGGCTCTAAAGTGACTCAGGTATCTGCCACAGATCCCGATGAGGGACCAAATGGACAAGTGTTTTATTTTATAAAGTCTCAGTCGGAGTACTTTAGGATTAATGCCACCACTGGAGAGATTTTCAATAAGCAAGTTTTAAAATACCAAAACATCAGTGGCTTCAGCAAAGTGAACATCAACAGGCACAGTTTTATAGTGACATCTTCAGACCGAGGTAATCCTCCCCTACTAAGTGAGACAACAGTCACCATCAACACGGTGGACAGTAATGACAACCCACCTCAATTTCTTAAAAATAAGTACTTTACTCCCGTCACCAAAAATGTTAAAGTTGGTACAAAGCTAATCAAAGTGACTGCAGTAGATGACAAAGATTTTGGGTTGAATTCTGAAGTGGAGTACTTCATTCCTAATGAAAATCATTTGGGCAAGTTTAAGTTGGACAATGACACTGGTTGGATTTCAGTAGCATCTTCCCTAATTTCCGACTTGAATCAAAACTTTTTGATCACCGTCATCGCGAAGGATAAAGGAAACCCTCCGCTTTCTTCCCAAGCCACTGTTCAAATAACCGTCACTGAGGAAAACTATCACACGCCCGAATTTTCTCAAAGCCACATGAGTGCAACCATCCCCGAGAGCCACAGGGTCGGGGCCGTCATCAGAACGGTTTCTGCAAGAGATGGAGACACAGCCATGAATGGAATGCTTAGGTACAGCATTTCCTCGGGAAACGAGGGGGGCACTTTTGCCATCAATTCCTCCACAGGTGTGTTAACATTGGCCAAGGCTCTCGATTACGAGCTGTGCCAGAAACATGAAATGACCATCAGTGCTACAGACGGGGGCTGGGTGGCGAGAACCGGGTACTGCAGTGTGACTGTCAATGTGATTGACGTGAACGACAACTCTCCGGTGTTCGCTCCTGATGAATACTTCCCCACTGTTCTCGAAAACGCCCCGAGTGGGACAACAGTCATCCACCTCAATGCAACAGACGCAGACTCCGGGGCCAATGCTGTGGTGGCGTACACCGTGCAGTCCTCTGATAGTGACCTCTTTGTCATTGACCCCAACACGGGGGTCATCACCACTCAGGGCTTCTTGGATTTTGAAACCAAGCAGAGCTACCACCTCACCGTAAAAGCCTTCAACGTCCCAGATGAAGAAAGGTGCAGCTTCGCCACCGTCAACGTACACCTGAAGGGGACAAATGAGTACGTGCCACGCTTTGTTTCCAAGCTTTACTACTTTGAAATCTCAGAAGCAGCTCCGAAGGGCACTGTTGTGGGAGAAGTGTTTGCCAGTGACCGTGACATGGGCACTGATGGGGAGGTGCATTACTTAATTTTTGGTAACAGTCGGAAGAAAGGTTTTCAGATCAATAAGAGGACCGGGCAGATTTATGTCTCTGGACTTCTTGATAGAGAAAAGGAAGAGCGGGTGTCCCTAAAGGTACTGGCCAAGAATTTTGGCAGCATTAGGGGTGCAGACATAGATGAGGTCACCGTGAATGTGACCGTGCTTGATGCCAACGACCCTCCAGTGTTTAGCTTAAGCACCTACCGCGTCCAGGTCAGCGAAGGGGTGCCCATAGGGACTCACGTGACCTTTGTCAGTGCCTTTGATTCCGACTCCATCCCCAGCTGGAGCCGGTTTTCTTATTTCATCGGCTCAGGGAATGAAAATGGTGCCTTTTCCATTAATCCACAGACAGGACAGATCACGGTCACTGCGGAGTTGGACCGGGAGTCCCTGCCCGTCTACAACCTCACGGTTCTGGCTGTCGACTCAGGGACTCCCTCGGCCACGGGAAGCGCCTCATTGCTAGTCACGCTGGAAGACATAAATGATAATGGGCCCGTGCTGACCCTCAGTGAGGGAGAGGTGATGGAAAACAAACGCCCCGGCACCCTGGTGATGACCCTTCAGTCCACGGACCCCGACCTCCCTCCCAATCAGGGCCCTTTTACCTACTACCTGCTCAGCACAGGTCCGGCCACCAACTACTTCAGTCTCAACACGGCTGGGGTTCTGAGCACAACCCGAGAGATCGACAGGGAGCAGATTGCCGACTTCTATCTGTCTGTGGTTACCAGGGACTCCGGGGTTCCTCAGATGTCTTCCACAGGCACTGTGCACATCACAGTCATAGACCAAAACGACAACCCTTCCCAGTCTCGCACGGTGGAGATATTTGTTAATTACTATGGCAATCTGTTTCCTGGGGGTGTCTTAGGCTCGGTGAAGCCCCAGGACCCCGATGTGCTGGACAGCTTCCACTGCTCCCTCACTGCTGGGGTTACCAGCCTCTTCAGCATTCCTGCGGGCACTTGCGACCTGAGTTCCCAGCCCAGGTCCATAGATGGCACGTTCGACCTGACGGTCCTTAGCAGTGACGGTGTTCACAGTGCAGTCACGAGCAGCATCCGCGTCTTCTTTGCAGGATTCTCCAATGCCACCGTGGACCACAGCATCTTGCTTTGCGTGGGCGTGCCGTCGGTGAAAGACTTCTTGACCAACCACTACCTTCACTTCCTGCGCATCGCCAGCTCACAGCTGACGGGCCTGGGGACTGCTGTGCAGCTCTACGGGGCCTACGAGGACAACAACAGAACGTTCCTTTTGGCAGCCGTGAAGCGAAGTGCTAATCAGTATGTGAATCCCAGTGGCGTAGCCACCTTCTTTGAGAGCATCAAAGAGATCCTGTTCCGGCAGAGTGGAGTGAAGGTGGAATCTGTGGACCATGACCCCTGCAGTCACGGTCCCTGCCAGAATGGAGGGAGCTGCCTGAGAAGACTGGCCGTGAGCCCGGTGCTCAGGAGCCAGGAGAGCCTGCCCGTCATCTTGGTGGCCAACGAGCCTCTGCAGCCCTTCCTCTGCAGGTGTCTGCCCGGATACACCGGCAGCTGGTGTGAGGTGGACGTGGATGAGTGCCTCCCAGCCCCTTGTCACAACGGTGGCACCTGTCACAACCTGGTGGGGGGGTTCTCATGCAGCTGCCCGGAAGGCTTCACTGGGAGGGCCTGCGAGAGGGACATCAATGAGTGCCTCCCCAGTCCTTGCAAGAACGGGGCCGTCTGCCAGAACTTCCCAGGGGGTTTCAACTGTGTTTGCAAAACTGGATACACAGGTAAGACAGCGTTTTACTATGTGTCTCCCAAAGCCTTTAGCCATGTCATGTATAACAGAACGTTACAGATCTTGTCATTTTCAATGTCTTTTCATAAAAATGAGCATGATCCCAACAAGCATTTTTAAGTTTTTGCTATTAGTCAGACTCTGTTCTAAGCACTTTGCATACATTTTGTTTATTTCTTGCAAGAAAACCTATAATGCAGAGATATTTCCCAACTTTTTCAGATAGGAAAGTCAAAGAAGAGAAAACTTAAGTGAGTTTTTGAAGGTGATCCAGTTAATTTGTAGCAGCGTCAAGTCTACACAGTGAATTCCGGTGCTTAATTCTTGCCCAGTGTCTCTTACAAGAATGGAAAGAAAGTATCTTCCTAAAAGAGTGTCATAAATTTTAAAGGAAAAAGTATATGTAAACCATAAGACCTGGGGCATTTCCTTCCCTAAATAATTGTTAACAATTATGGTTTAATATTTTATGACCTTTTAAAATCATTATAATATTTATTATTGAATGTGATCCACACTGTGAGAATACAGCAAAAGCCATGTATTTTTTTAAAGATTAAGTTTAAAATTAAAATGGCTTATTATTTCCAGTAATCCAGTACAAAACATAATTGGCTGATTTCTTATTGAGCCAAAAGAGAAAGAGACCGCACTGGAGCTTCATGTTTAGAAGTCATATTAGACATTAAGGAGCAGATTTGTTCAACTCCTTTTAAGCACCTGGTAGAAGGAAAGGCACAAGGGAAGAGCCCTGCTGGGTAACCATAAGTGATCATATGACATTCCACTGTGCTCAAGTTTAACTCTCCCTGATTTCTGAGTCCATCTTTTATTCACTTCTTTGAGAATAATACTCACTTCAAGGTGGCTCCATCTTCCTTAAAGGTATCTATCCATCCATCTTTCTAGCCATCTATCTATTTGTCTGTCTGTCTGTCCATCCATCCATCTACCCTCTGTCCATCTGTCTCTCTATGTGGCCATCTATCTATCTAGCCATCTATTTCTAGCACATTATTATCTCTCTTCCATCCATCTATTAGCTGATCAGTAGTTGGAATTTCTTCAAAAGTGAATGAATGTTATGCTGCTGATAAGTTTCAGGAGAATAAAATACCTACAATTTGCACATCATACAGTTCTAGGACATATGTAGATGTCTCTGAAATGCTTATAAAGACACAAATAATAGATACAACCAACATAGGTCTTAAAACAAGTTTGTAGATGTTTAGATGAATAAAATTTTTCAGAGATTTTTAAGAAACACATGTGGATATCATATTTTTCAAAGTGCCCACCTTGTGCATACTTATGGTTTTTTATTTGGAAAACTAAGTTTCTTGATGATGATGTAAAGCCTGTTGAAAAACACTGAAGTAGAGCATATAGGATTTGCCTTTTAGTTGCCTTTTAGCAAAGCACTGTACTTGGAATATAAATGAAGAAGAGACAGCAAGCATGTGTATGGAAAGGACAGGAGATGTGATAGAATCTGACTTGGCACAGCTTTGGAGAAGCCTCCCTGGATTTCCCCATCTGTAAAGTGGAAGTAGTCATCTAGGCTTCGGTTGTTCTAGTGAGGAAACACGGTGCTTGCTGACCTAGCCCCATGCCCAGCATCCAGTGGGCAGCAGTGCCAGTTGGCTTGGTGCGGTAGTGGTGATGGGGGGTGTGCCCTGGGATTCCAGAGACCTGAGGTCCCAGGAGCACAAGACAGGCTGCAGTTTGTCTTCAGGACCAAGGGTCACAGTGCCGTGCACATGCACTGCGTTCAGGATGTCTAGCAAACTTTTCTTTCTCTTTCCCGCCCCCAGGATGAGTTCCTGGGCTGAGAATTAGGCAGCAGTCTTTAAGGCTTCTTCATCCTACTGTAATCTAGGGCACTAACACACTTAGATTTAGAGTAAGAGCACGTTTAGTCCAAGGATGAAGGTGGTGTGATGCACCTTGTGTCCACAGGGAGCAGGGAAGTGGCTTTGCTGCCTGGAAGACACGGCAGGCTGACCTCTGTCTACACTAAGTGCTAGCGCCTCGATAAAGCCTTGCTTGTTGGAGGCTGTAGGAGTTCACATAGATTTTTGGCTATTGGAATTATTTCAAATCACTACCTTCCCATACTGTTTACTGTTGTGGGCTTCCACCTGCGTTTATGATTTTTACAGTCCCTAGAATTAATTACAAATCGGAGCTCCTCTGTCTCACACACACATACACACAGGCATTCACACACGTGCGCACACAAACGCCACTGCATATTCTGGGTGGTATTAGAAATTGTGCCAGAGACTGGAAGAGCTTGAGGCTCATGAAGTGATGTGATGGAGAGTCTTTGTGCCAAGAACCCCCAAAGGGAGGGGCCCCCTGTGAGCTGGATGCTGCGTGAGGCGTCCTGAGAGGGTGGAAGGCTTAAAGTGAAAATCATGGAACCAATAAGATTCGTGTCATCACAGTCACATTGACACCAGTGTGTTCCTCAAGTCTTTATTTTATCAAAGTTTATTTTCCAATGCAGTCAGTAGGCTATGCAGGCAATAAATATGAATTAGTATATTGTAATAAATAAGTATTTGGAGGGATTAAACATGTCTGAGGTTTCACATATTCTGAAAAATAGTGAGACTGTAACATATTCACTTTATGATTCCTTTATGTTTTGTCATTAAGAAAATTATCTTGTAATTTAACTTTCATACCACTAAGTGGGTTTTTGGTTAATGGCAACATAGGGCATTAGAAAGATGAATAAAGTTTATTATAGTAGAAAGCATGTAAAAAAGTAAATCATAGATTTTCAAAGATTGGAAAATACCCCAAATTACATTGATTGTCATATAATTACCTCAGTAAATCAAAAGAAAATATCTTCATAGTATCCACACCTGAGAATTCCCTGAGATCCTGGAGGAAGACACTAGTCTAACTTCAAGTTCATTATTTCTTTTCCTCTGCAAAGGGCAGTTCTTGAGATTAGAAAGCACCGTCACAGCTGTGCATTCCTGCTCCTAGCTTTCTGGCTCCCAGCACGCCTGGTCCTTCTCTCCCAAGGTGTGTGGTGTAGAGAGCACTTCTAAACCCGGCCTCTTGTGACATCCTTAGTTCATAGCCCTTCTGCCTTCCCATCACTCACACATCTGGATGCGGTTTGGGTGTGGTATTTGGAACAACGCCAGGGGTTCAATACCAAAGGAAGCTTTCCTGTGCTCTCAAGGAAGTCCTGAGGTTTCAGGGCGGGGTAGGATTTATGCACTCATCAATTTTACACCATCTGACAGTATAAATAGTAATATTTGCAGATGTAAAATGGTATACACGGGCTGTTGCACAATAATTTTCTTGAGAAACTTGACAAATATTTGCTTTCATGAAGATGGAAGGAGTAACTAAGAGTCACTGTGAAATTACTACAATCATATGGATATCACTGATGAGCATATGAGGAGAAAACCATAGAATGTAAAAGCCCCTTAGTGAATAGATATGAAACTTTCTTTGAAATACAGAAGAATGGCTCCTGTAGCAGGATAAAGAGCTCAGGTTTTGTTTGGGTTTTATCTCCAGGAGTGAGATTAGGCAGCTCACTTGGGTGACATGTTGCCTTATTAGGGCATCCCTGTCTTAGTGTCTTAGGTTCCAGTAGATGAAGCACCTCATACTTCGGCAGAAAATAAGCACGTGTTTATACGTAAGCTTCTCATGAATACCATGTGGTCATCTATAGGCTCCTTGGGTATGCTTTTAAGTACAAAGTTAAAATAAACGTTTTGTTTTTGCTTTTGTTACTGGAAACCCTTATTCAAACATGGGAGGCCATGGCTTTTATTTTGATGTAAAAACCATAACGGTATCAGTTAGGACATTTAGATGAACTATCTTGATATAATGCCTTTTACAATAAGGAGAAATATTTGCAGATTATGCAAAAATAACTGCTTTCTGCTAAAATCGCTTTAAAAGTTAATACGCATAAATATTCAGAATGACTTGCACAAATCTGCTATAGAATCATGTTTGTGAATAAAGTAATGAGATATAAAATGGACTTTGATAGTTGCTGCTAAGGCCCTCTTCTGCTATCCATGCCAAGCAGTTTAGTATCCATGCCAATTGATGAATGGCAAAGCCATGAGACTAGTTCCTTCTTCTAAATAGTTACTATGACAGTAAACATATTGTAACAGAAAAAAAAAAAATCCTTGCTTTCGTGAGGCCAGTAGGTCTGGGTTGCTATCAGTAAACTTCAGGCCTCAAGGCACTGACAAGTACTGTTAATTGACCTGTAGCTCTAATTAAGTTAATGATCCCAGAATGTGTTTCCCAGTGCTGCAATCTGCAGACTATTGCACCAGTAAAATTAGGATATACCAGTAAAATTAGGATATACTTTTCTCAAAAGAAAAAAAATTATCTTTTAATAACAATTTAAATTAAAACATTACATGTTCAAATTGTGACTTTGAATCTAAATATCAAGCATGGAAAACTCTTTGAGATCATAAATCGTAAAATAATTTTTACTCATTAAATGGAGAACTCAAAATAAGACTTTGAATGGTAAACAATTTGCATACTCTAACACCAACAAATAAGACTGTTTTCTGAATTCAACAACATTTTCCTCTCTTTAGCCCCTAACAACACATTTTGTTTTTGACAACTATCTTCTAAGAAAAAAAAATTTAAAACTCTTCTAAAATGATAAATAAAAGGTTGAATTTGTTTTCTTGCAACAATTTCTATGTCTATCATGTATTTGAAGAATCAGATTCCATTGAGAATTTGAGTGTTAAAAGAATTTTTTTCTCAAAGCTAATATTTTCTTAGTTTATAACTTCTTTTGTTACTTCTGAAGTCACTGGATATTTTTTTAACACACGAGTGAGTCTTATTTATTTCAAGATAAGTTTTGAACTAACTTCAGTGACCTATAGTATATGTTTATATTGAACTTCTATCTATAAAATATCACATTGTAAGGAGTAAATAAGATAATTAATTTAGGTAAATTACATACAAAACCACCTAAATTTATTTTGCTGTTATTTAAATTAGAAATTTAAATGATAGCATTTCCAACAGGACTCAAAAAAGAGTGGATCTCCACAGGAGGTGTGACTTGGGTTTCCACCCTCTTTTACTCAGACAGCACAGGCACCCGAGCACTGGACTCCACACACGTGGCAGTCCACCCCTAAGTGGCTGACCTTGGCTTCTCTTTGCCAGTCTGTGGGAAGTGAAGTTGGAAATTGTGAAATTCACCAATGGCCATGATACGAAGGTCATCTTGAATATGCCATAAGATATATGAATCTCTGTGTATAACATTGCTTTTAAAACCACTCTAGAAGAAGTTTTGAGGAAAACAAGGGGAAAATAGAAGGTAAAACTGTACTTATTCCAGTTGCATATGTGAAAATTATGTACATTTTTAAAGTGAGAAAAAAAAAGGAAGGAGTGGGTTGTGACTTTCTTGATGGCAAATTCATAGTAAAAAGTACAGTCAGCGGGTCTTATTTATTTTCTATTGGGCAACAATGGTGTTGTATTAAGAAAAGTGTGTAACTCTAAAATGGCCCGTACCACGTCCAGTTGGGAGACACCAGAGGAGGGGATCTGCTATAAAACAGCCCCTAGCGTGTGTGGAATTGTGCATACACTTATGGTAAAGTCGCCTGGCCTGACACTTTATTGTAGCACGGCTGCAGTACTCAAGACCTAATTTGTGTGCCTCTAAATTAGCACTTGGTTATTCTTATGTTCTCTCCTTAGAATAGCAAAGTATTTTGAAATTTTTTTAGCTCAGTGTTTTGCCTTGTAAGGAGGCTACCGATTATATTTATAAAGGAAAAAATGTTGTGTTTCTGATTCTGTGATGTACAGAAATGGGCTTAGTTAGCATTGTCGTGAGGTCTGACTCATGTGTAATTTCAGACCAGAACAACTGTGGCTATATAATCAAGCCCCAAATGCAAAACTAAGTTAAACAAAAGCTTTGACTCTGTTTTCACTGAAGCTGTTATGATGAAATTCATCATCTGTGCTCAACACTAAGTCTAGATGTACAGAGAAAGTATATGTAACTTCATGAGGAATACAAAATAAGCATCAATGGACGCAATCATGTTTGGAAGTAGAAAAGAGCTTCACAGAAACCGACAGTGGTAACTGAATCCCTGTTAACCAAGGGGAATTAACTAAAAACTGTAACTCCTCTCTGGTTTTTGAAATTGGGAATCTAGAGACGATTCTGATGAGTATATTAACATATTAAATAATTTAAAGTCAAGGACGCTGGTATTAGAACACATTTTAGTTTATATTTTAAAAGAAACAACAACAAAAATCTAATAGGACTTCCACTATCAGTTTTATTTGCCAAGTGATAAAATATTCAATCACAGCTTGGACAACCTAAGTATTTAAGCAGAGATTTACAACTTCTTGGGCAAGGTGTGAGCCTCTCAGGGCTTCATCACCATCCCATTTAAGTGTCCCTGTTTCTTTTGTGTGGCTGGACCCCACTTTGGGATGGAAACACCACGGGCTCCTTCGCTTGGTGCTGTGACTTCTCCGTTCACTATCATGCTGTTGATGAAAGCACTCAGTCAATGCTAATTGATCTGATTTAACAAGAGAGTATGAGAAAGTCTTTGTACACTGAAAAGTATGTTGCTGAGGTGTTATTGTTTCAGAAAAAATACAAAGTATATATATTCTAGTCAGGAATATTAATAAGTATTTCCAAATGTGTTTGAGGTGTTTTCTTAGTTTTCTCCTTCACAAAAGGGATGTTTCTTGAGAGTGGATAAGATTAATTCCTAACTTGACAAGCTAAATGAAATCAATTCTTACCTTTGACAAATGTGAGTCAAAGGATCTTCAGAGTGAAAAGAATACTGTTTATGTTTCAACTGTCCATCTATAAAATGAGAAAGATGAGGGAGGTCCAGAAAGAAAATTGATTCGGCAGAAGCATTTCTGTGTTCACTATGTTGTTTTGCTGAAAAAACAGATTTTTCTCTAAGTTGATTATGTGAATTATTTTCTAAATATTATAATGCACATCTTTACAATAAGACAGCAAAATAAGATTTTGAACCCTAAGTCTTCATCTCAGTATCCTCATGTCAGGTAAAATGCTCCTCTTTTTCTTCCAGATATGGTTTCTCAGGATAGATTTTTTTATTTACAGTAATAGTATAATGCTATTAAAATAGTCAAGTGTCAGATTTTGTTTTTCAGGGTAAATTTTTATATACAGTTATCTTATAGTGCTGTTAACATATGCATGTGTAAGATTTCTCTTACCGAGTTTGGTCCATTTTAGGGAAAATGTGTGAATCATCAGTCAACTACTGTGAATGCAGTCCCTGTTTTAACGGTGGCTCCTGCCACAGTGGAGTGGATTCCTATTATTGCCATTGTCCATTTGGTGAGTATAATTTATATCAGATATCGGTCTATTTTAGCACAAAGTTTAGCAATTTTGTCTTACTATGGTTATGAGTGATTAAGAAAACATTGTTTTGAACAAGTTATAGTAAAATAAAATCTTAAAGTTTTAACACTTAAAAATTTACTGTGGAAATCCTTGATCAGTGCTGCCTCCCCAGAGCATTTCGTAAATATATATGATGCCTTCCTGTTAGCCTAGACTTTATTAAGTGAAAAATTCTTTAATGCTATTTGACATCATTTTTAATTTCAGAACTCTAAGGACAGTCAAAATGTGTTTTTTCTTGTTTTAATTTTTTTCTTTCGCATTAATTAGTTACTTCTGTTAGAAGGATTTAGAAGCTAGAAATGCAGTTCTCATGCTAGATGTTTTGTGGATAATACTGCACAGCTAAATTCAAACCAATGTGTTCTCTTCTGGAAGAAAGTTGGTAAGAAGTCTTTGCACATGTACTTATTTACTCTCCTTAGTGAAGGGATGATGGAGTGGATTCCTTCCAGGGTTACCTTCATGTTTCACAGCACTGGGTCACCCCAGGCTGTGAGAACAGCTCTGGAGGAGGTCTTTACGTTAATTTAATTTCATAAGTTTGTGATTATTTCATTTATTTAAAGGCTACTTTGTCTTATAACATAGACTCCATCTCCAGATTATTGTCTTTTCTTATGTAAGAGACAAAAAATATTTTTCTGATCTTTCCTTGTACATTTTATGAGACTAAATGGATGTAACAGGTGAAGCCTGATTTACGAAAAAGAATGGAACTACAGTTTCCAGTAACCAGTAAGCTGTATTGTTCCATACGTCTATCTACTTTCTTTTTAATCAAGCACAACATTAAAAGAGTGATAAAGAGAAGCAAAATATAAAAACTTAATTATGAGCCATGCATTTCACCAATGATTCTGCAGCCCAGAAATTGAGTAACTAGCCTCAAATCAGAACAATGATACTGAGGTACAACTGCCCCAAGATGGCATCGTGATTAGAACACAAATAATATTTTTGGCCCAAGGGGACAGACCATGGGAAACACAGACAAAACCTGAAGCCAGATCTATTGATTTATAAACTTCCTCTCAGATTCTTGATGCTCCCAGTGATACTTACGAATTAGTAAAAGGGTGTATCAAGGTTGAAATAACCAAGACTTTAGACCTCCTGAAAACTCCTTTATTTCTCTCAATAGTCAGTCTCTCTCTCTCTCTCTCTCTCTGATGCTGGGCTTTGAACCTGGCCTCCTGCAGTGGTCTTAGCTTCCCACATGGTGCTCCTTTCTTTAGATAGCAACAGTCAGATTTCATTTTCATTGTAATGAAAGAACAAGGAATTGGAGTGGAAAGAGGACAGTGATTCTCAGTGAATGAACAGAGACGTTTAACATGTAGGAAGTCCTTTACATTCTAATGTGAGGATCTGAGACAGTTAGTTCCAAACAGGAACAAATTGTTGCTGTGGGTCCTTGCCCTTGCTACCTGTGGGGTAAAGTGCTATGGAATCCAAAGGGACCTTCACCTTGCCCTGCCCTATCCCCAGGGAGGCAGGAACAGCCCCAAACCAACCAAAACAGATGCGGAGGACTTGCAACTGACAGTGGGATTCCCTTCTCCTTCCAGGGGCAAAACATAAGCACACTTAAATTTAGACGTTGTCAGCTGACAACATGAGCACTTATAAAAGAAAACAAAATGAAACAAACCACCAAAAAGTAAATTTGAGATTACAAAAAAAAAAAAATGAATTCAAAGGAGAAAAGTATTTTCCTTCTCAAGAAAATGTGGGTGATAAAATGGCAGTTGGAATGCCTCCAACAAAACCCTGGAGGTGGCTCCACATGCATCCTATAAAACATCAGGTGTGATTTTGAAGTTGGAAAAAACATTTCACTGTCTATCTTCTCATCAGGAAAAGATTTGCTGTTTATATTTTTGAAAAAAAATTATATATATA
>NW_026000037.1:3825456-3846324 GCF_001458135.2 Marmota marmota marmota
TATATATATATATATATATATATATATATATATATATATATTTTAGATTGTGTTTTAGGAAAAAGAAAAAGTACTTCAGATACCAAGACAGCTTAAACTGCATAATTACAACTTCTTAGAATTGCTTCATTATTGTGTATGTAATATATAATACAGATGCACATATACCATAACTACATATATAAGGTATACATACAATATCTCACATAATTCTTGCTCTCTTAACAAATGAAGTATTTACATCATTTACATATATACTGTATATATACACATATATATCTGTGTGTATAAATGTGCATTATATATCATTACTGAATGTCATGTATATAAGTTATTCTAATGAGAGCTATTGTGTGTGTATATTCATATTAGAGTAATTTTCATTTCTCTTGACCTTCATCTAGACTTATTGCATGACATTCCACAAGAAACACAAGTTTAAAGACCTCATTAAATTTTATTACCACATTTAAAAGCCAAATGTTATTTTTCTGTAAAAAAATAAAACCACCAAAAAGAAAATCTATAAATATTTTCATGTTTGAAAATACAATATTGATTTGAATAAAGATGTAAAACATCTTTCCAGTATCTATATAATTTCTGCATATATTTATATTCATATATAAACTTTTATGAATTAATTAAAATTTCATCAGAAAATACCTAGAACACAGTGCAAACATTTCCGAAGTCATCTTCTATTTAATTTGCATGCTTTTTCTTTGATCTTTGACCACGTCAGTTACTCTTTCTGTGAATAGAAATAATATACATATGATGTAATAATATCCAATTAATAAAAATAATAATCATTCACTGCGTATAAATATATAATATAAATATATAACAATTACTTATGATAAATATAATAAATTCATAATGTATAAAATAAATGTCTACTATATGTAGCATGTATTACAAGTGATATGTATCATTCCTATAATTCCTTTGCCTTTTCTTCAGCTTCAGTTAAAGATTTGAAATAACAAATTATGTATACTTCCTACTTGTTTATAATGCATATTATCTAAGTCTGGACAGAGAAGGACAGGATAAGGGACACCAGCTTTCGTAGCAGCTCTGGGGTATTTAGCTTGAAGAATGTTTGGATATCAAATGTGATATAGTCAAAACAGCTAAACTAGATGAGTAGATCTGGCTTCAGGTTTTGTCTGTGTTTCCCATGATCTGTCCCCTTGGGCAAATGTTAAATGCTCTGTAAAATAATGGCATTGGTTCCTCAAGCTGAACAATTCCCTGATTCAAAATTGAATGCATTTATGGAGATATGAAGCCAAAATGAAGGAATGAAACCTTTGAACGTTAGTCAGAGCCATGATGCATTGGCACAGATTAATTTTCCAATCGTTTGCCACAGTCTACTAATATTTGTGGGAAAAGAATTTTGGCGTGGCCTTGTAACTTTAATAAAACCCTTTTTTTTTTCAAGTTGGAAAAAGTACTGCACAAACAAATGGAAATGCTGAACTTCAGAAAAAAACAGAAAGTTATTTTAAAGTAGCATGCTGTAAATCTTCCCCAAGAGGGTATGAAACAGAGATAAGAACTAAAGACAGTTATTTCCTTCCCTAGAAGCAGCGGCTTCCTTCCCTCATTTTGTGACCCTTAAAAATATTCCAAGTATAGGAACTAGGTTTTTGTTTGTTTGTTTTCAAGTCAAAACGAATGAGTTTATTATCATCCTCAATTTAATTGAAGTTGGTTTAAGAATTAAATGTTGTGAAGAAAGTAACTAGATTGAAAATTATAATTAAAAAGCAAAATCTTACAAAGATCAACAAAATGTTTCTGAAAGATTTCCCAGAAGGAAGCTCTCTGGATGTGTTCCTTTCCTCTAAGTCCCAGAGTTCTACAAAGGAGGCAAACTTTGACATGTTCCCTAATGTGTCAAAGAGAAAACAATATTCTCAGCTTGTCATCTCAGTTGTGGCCTTTAAAGATCATCACCTGTTCTGCTTCAATATTAGTGTTTACTGTATTCTTAGGGCAGTAATTAAAAAAAAACAACAAACCTTTAAAAGCATGATTCATCATTATAACTTAAAATATTATAATTAAAATAATTTGATTAAACTTCACTGGAATTTGTTACATTAATTTTTCAATTTTCCCACCTCCAGGTGTCTTTGGAAAACACTGTGAGTTGAACAGTTATGGATTTGAGGAATTGTCATATATGGAATTTCCCAGCTTGGACCCCAATAACAACTACATTTATGTCAAGTTTGCAACTATCAAAAGTCATGCTTTATTGCTTTACAACTATGACAACCAGACAGGGGACCGGGCTGAGTTTCTGGCCCTGGAAATTGCTGAAGAAAGACTAAGATTTTCCTATAATTTAGGCAGCGGTACATATAAACTCACCACCATGAAGAAGGTGTCTGACGGACACTTTCACACTGTGATCGCCCGGAGAGCAGGAATGGTAAGTTGCTTCATGTTAGCCCTGCACCCTTGCTGCTGGATTGCCATTAAACTAGACCTCTTAGGGCAGTATGGACCAGCTGCAGGTTGAATGACATCATGTTTACTCATTGGTTGACTAGTTAGCTACCAACTTGAAGAGGCTTTAAGTACTAATGTTCTGCTCATGCTAATGATGCTGCTGGCTCCCAAACAATCAAAAGGAGAAAGTAAAGACAAAAGCCCACTGCAAGGAATTCCATTGATACTCCCTATTTATTTTGAAAGGCCATGTTAAAAATAGCCACTTTTCTAAGTGTTCTTCCCCTATGTGGAGAACCAACTTAAAAACAAAGGCGACACCTTTTCTAGAAATCAATGACTTACAAAAGATGACACTTCATACTTACTTCAATACAATACTTTATTATCCTTATCACATTAGCACCTAAATAAATATGTGGTCATTTGTGAAGTGCATTGCTATATTAGGGTGAGCTTGATTTCATGTTTTATTTTTCTATCTAAGGTACCTTCAGAATTACAATTCCACAATATTGAAGGTTTCTATAGTATATAATTGTCACTTTTATTACATAGCACTCATGTGATAATAACAATGACATATTTATTTAGGAATTATGTTTATTGAACAAATAATTTATTGAACAAACATTTTATTTATAAATGCAAATGAATTATTTCTTAATATTTGTTACAGTGTAATAAAGTGGAATTTCTTTATCTTTCCAAGCATCTCTTTGTGGTTCCCCCCCTTGTCCAATAACTATCAAGTTTTCTGAATAAGTAAATGTTAACAAACTATCTTGAAGTATTTGTGTACTTTCATTTCAAGTTTTTAAAAACTTAGTTGCTGTTTGTAAGATTTGTATTTCATCCTATGAACATGAGATGGAAGACAATGTATAAATGAACCTAAATAAATATGTTGTCATTCCATGAACATAAATAGAATTGGATTAATATTAAATTATCTATTGAAATGAAGAATTAGCCAAAAACCAAAATGATCACTCTTAAAACACTTTTTAATGGACAAACCTGGGATCTAAATGACCATAGTTTTATTTCTGCACTCCATGACGAAGTACAGCTCTGTCTGACCCAATGAGTGACATGCACCTGACAGCAGTAATGTTTTTGTCACTGAGTTTGGGGAATATTTTATAATGTAGGAATACAAAAAAACAACATCCAGAAACAACATTTAAAATATTTGTGGGTTTTTTTGCTAGTTTTTCTTCTAACCATAATTAATTTTAAAGGCAAAATTTCTGTGCTTTCTGTAATTACCAGTTTCACTAGGGCACAGGTTAGCAGCTGGGGATTTCCACCCATATCCGGCTCACTGCCTGGGGTCCTACCAGGTTATTGGGTGTATACTATTTAAATAGAGGTGAGAAAACAGCAAAAACATTGTAAATTTTTTAATGTCTTCATATTTATACATTGTCTTCCATCTCATTAGTAATTTGCGAGTAATATTCGCTAACTAACATTTGTCTAACATATTTGATTTATATGATGTTTAATTTATATGATGTTTACTGAGTAAAATTGCCCCATCATTCTGAAAATGAGGCCAAAACTAACAAAAAATTTAACAGAAAATAATTGTAATTTAGATTATTCATATCCTAAAAAAATGAAAAGATCTATTTAAAAGTACTAATTTAAAGCTCTGATTGGTAGTAACTCAAGGTGTTTATTAGAAGGGGATTGGGGAAAAAAATCAAAATTTTGTTCTCTCTGTTTTTTCTCTTTCTTTCTTTCTTTCTTTTTTGATAACAGTGATTGAACTCAGTGGTGGTTAATAACTGAACCATAACCCAGCACTTTTACTATTTTATTTTGGGACAATTAGAGCCTTGCTAAATTGCTTGAACTTGCAATCCTTCTGCCTCAGCCTTCTGAGCCACTGGGATTATAAGAATGTACTACTGCACCCAGAAAAATTTGTTCTCTAAAATTGGAATAATGGTAAACCTACATTTCCACATCATTATATAGATAAGTCTGAATCACATAAAATTCCAGTTCTCTTGTATAAAACAGGTGGTTACATAGGTACTTATCATTTCTGAGTTGCCATCAACACCGTCCCTATATAGACTTTGGAAATTGAAAAAGTAAATATTTTACTCCACGTCCAACTGGACAAAGTTTGAATCATGACTAGTGCCTCAAAGGCCATCCTGACTTTGATAAATATTAATACAGACATAGCAAAAAGTCTTAGATACAATACTTGTTTGGGCTAGTTACTGCACTCATTTCTGCTTGAGAATTTATAGTGTATAATTCCACACCAGTGTCCTCGAGGAAGACCTCTAGACATGTCTGCAGAAGACAAGGCTCTCGGTGGTTGATGGAGCCAGCAGGATAGAGGCTCACAGAGTGACAGCTATCACGAGAGGTGGGGCACAGGTAGCTGGGACTTACATTAGCTGTAAGGATCTCGTAAACTTCCCTGAGGAGGGACAGCAGGGATTGCCTCACCCCACGTTGCAGTCCCATGCGAGCTAGCCATATTTCTGAGATGTTCTGACGCATGTTAGTGTATAGCACACATGATTTTACCTGATGACCTCCAAGGATGCTTTAAATGTCACGAATGTGTGCATCTGTCAAACAAGGACCTGAGAGTGAGAGGAGGGTGGAAGGGATGTCACTGTGCAGTATGCCAGACAGGGTAGAGAGGGGCTCTTCCAATTCACATTGGTATGCGGCTACAGTCAACAAGTTTTGAATAATGGCAAATGAGAAAAAAACATCCCTGTCACTCGTAATTCAGTCATAGGAAAAATGTCTCACTACATCAAAAAACTTCCAAGGAAGGCCCCTGCTGGGTTTTGAGTTTGTTATTTTCTACAGTTGAAAATGATTCTTTTTTTTTTTTGTGGAAAGCTGGCAAAATCATTAGTCTCTCAGCTTTTAATCATTGCATAGTCAGGATAGAAATGTCTCAATTTACAGTGGAGCTGGTGCAGAAATTCAGCAGGATGAGGAGGAACATTGAGCTCTCATTGAATTGCACCAGAGACTATTCCAATAAGTCATCCCCTCACTGACTCTTTCTTTCTTGTATCCCCAAGATTTTAGAAAATAGGAAACTTAACACCACATCGAAAGGATGCTCAGTGCAAGGTGCCATGGTCTGAGTTTGGTTTTCTAGCTGAGGCATTCATGGGGGTCTGTGGGATGCACTCCAGTGTGCCCTCACTTCAGGGAGCCCAGGATGGACACTTGGCCAGCGTCTGCAAAGCAATGGTCACTCAACAGGAGCAGCCATGACAACTCAATGCTGCTTTTGAGATTGAATGTCACCTCGTTTCAGAGATAATGTGAAAGAACCGCAACTGTTAACGTAGTAAACCAAATGGGGCATGTGCATCTTGACATAGGATTGCAAGGGGACGTGTTTCCTGAAAATGCTGGTGTTTGTCATAATTTACTTGAGAAGGTAGCAGTAAAAAAATTCATGTGGCCCACAAGAGTTCATGGGGCTATGAACTAACTCACAGAAATATTTAAAAATTTTTAATGCACAATAATCTTGAATTGACACTATTCAGTTCCTGGAATTCAAGACATTTAAGATAGACTTTTATAAATTGCCCATCCCAACATACATTTTATAGACAGTCCCTAAAAATCATAAGCAATGCTGATAAAAGAGGGCTCTCAAGACAATGAATGATTTCTGTGGATAACAGAAGCCGGCTGATTCCGGAAGGTGGAACTCTTGCTACCTGGCCCTTGCAGCTGGCTAAGGGGCAGTGTGCAGGACCTGCCCCTGTGGCACTTCCTTCCTTGCTTTGCTCATACTAAAATTAACCTCAAGTGACAGTTGTTCTCATAGGATACTTGCATAGTATTTGTATTACCCTTACGTAAATGTAGCAAAGCTGAATTAACCTTGCTCCGTGGAGTTTGAGGAAGGTGTCAGAACCCTATTTCTGCTTGGGGAGACACCTTCATCCTCCTGTGCTTCTGGGTTACACCTCTTCCTGTGATATCCTGTGTTCCACTACACAGACAGCTTTGGTTTCAAGGGGTCTGCATCCCTTAGGTTGCAAGCAGTGACCACTATGATTGGGATACCTTTGGGGAATTTCTCCAGTCTAGCAATACATAGTGATACATTCCAATTGTACATTGATGTGCTGTGGTAGGTTATTAAAATAATAATCTTAACACGCATAAGAACACTATTTGATGTTTTTCTTCATTTCAAACTTCATTTGTAATACAAATATTAACATTTTCACAGATTGCTAGTATAGTATTTATATTGTACTTTCAACATTTTTTAATAAATCTGGATAAAATATTAGAATAAGACTTTTGAAAATTGAAAGTTGAATGCTTTTTTTCATTTGTTAAAATACTCAATAGTAGAATAAATAGGTTTATGAACATTATAATCCCAGGAAATAGCGCAGAACTACTGTGTGATATTTTAAGGAAGACTGACGATTCATAACATTTTATTTTTTCATAAAATGAGGAAGCAGGAGAGGAATTATCAAATCACCCTGCTACCTCTTGTGTGTAAAAATAATCACAGTTTTTGTTTTAAAGATATCAAAGAGATATTGCTATAATTTAATAGTTGTAGTAAATTCTGTGATTTGTCATGTCTTGTATCACATCAGATCACAGTGTCCTTACAGTGTCAGAATCACATCTGCACAGAGGAGTCCTGGGTGTGTGAGGACAAGGAGTCCCACAGTGACATTCCTGCTCTTGCTTTGCAGGCAGCATCCTTAACCGTGGACTCCTGTTCCGAGAATCAAGAACCTGGTTACTGCACCGTCAGTAATGTGGCCGTGTCAGATGACTGGTGAGCAAAGTGATTAGTCTGAACTTTATTTTCACATGACGTTTCAAATTTACACATTTAAAAATCATTATGAAATTTAAATATTACATAAAAGCTTAAGATAATTTACTCCCCTCATAGAGATTCTCATTCTATGAAATAAAACGTTGATGATTAATGACATTTTGTGTTACAGCTTTTTTTTTGAAAGGCATTCTAAGAGATGAGGATAAAACCAAAGAAAAGAGAGTTTAGTGCAGTCAATGTTCTTTGAAAAGTTTACGAAGGAGTTGCAGGTTACCCGAGTCCTGGGGAGGAGAAGGATGGGGAGCCTAACTCCTCATCATTCTCTAAACGTGCCACGATGGCTAACATGTGCTTTGACAGCCTCTAACCCAGAAACTCAAGAGTAGCCTAACAAAAGCACCCTCCAGTTTATTAAGAACAGAGAAAAGCACACACCTTGAGCTGCACTAGTCCACTGGCTGGCAGACCATCTCTAGAGAGACCAGAGCTGATGCCAGCGGGGAAGTGGCCCTGCTTTCTCGCGGTCTGTCTGCACAGCTGCTTCTTGCTGACTCAGCATTGTCGCATAGGTCAAATTTGACTAATTTAAAATACGATTTTCACAACTTTTATTATTTTTTAGATCTTGAAAACCAAACAACCCTGCAGGTCTCTTTTTTGGGGGCACCCGTGCCAACCTGCAGTGTTTTCCATTGATGTTTACCACACCATAACATGTGCAAGAAAAAGTCGGATTTACTTTTATTCCCCCCAAACTAAGCATTTTTCAGAAATCTCTCATGTTAGTCCTCATTTCCTTATCTTCCCTTTCTTATTCAGGACTCTGGATGTTCAGCCAAACCGGGTCACAGTTGGAGGTATCAGATCGCTGGAGCCCATCCTGCAGAGGAGAGGACACGTGGAAAGCCATGACTTCGTGGGCTGTATCATGGAGTTTGCGGTCAACGGAAGGCCTCTGGAACCCAGCCAGGCCTTGGCAGCCCAGGGCATTCTGGATCAGTATGGATTCTTTCTTGTAATTTTGGAGAAAAATGCAGAAGTATATGCTAATTAGACATCCAAAGATGAAATTATTGTGCCCAATTCCCTAAAAATACCACATTTTAAATTATAAATCTCTATTTATAGCTGATAAATTTTATTTGGCATACAGCGTGATACCTAATTAGGCATTTTTAATTTTCTGGAGTCTAAGAAAAATATCTATGTGTGCATGCATGTGCACATGTGTTCACCCTTCCTTACAGAGCTGGGAAGATCAAATGCACTTAGGAGATGAAGGAGCCCAGCATGTTGCCATATGTACATGTTAGCTATCATGTTCACAGAACACTTTGTTTGAAATTAATTTTACTAATAGACATGTATGTGTTCTCAAAACCTTGACACAGTTTGAACAGCTAATTTCTTTCTTTTTATTTATTTATTTTGGTAATGGGGGTTGAACCCAGGGGCACTTTACCACTGAGCCACATCCCCAGCCCCTGACAAAGTTTCTCTAGGTTGCTTAGAGTCTTGCTAAATTGCTGAAGCTGGCCTCGAACTTTTGGTCCTCCGGCCTCAGCCTCTTTAGTTGTTGGGATTACAGGAGTGCTTGGTTTAACAGCTAATACCTTAATTAATTATAAACTCTAAGACTTTTTAAAGATTTGATTATATATTAGGTTCCCAGCAATGACTTAGGAACTACAAAAATCACATTTTATTTTAAAAATTGTTCTTGCTTCCTTTGAAAATTTGAAAAATTCAGGGAAAAAAATGTAAAGAAGAAAATAAAAATAATCTATGACCTATCCACCCAGGAACAGATACCCTTAGGTTATTATCATGTTCATGCCTGCCTAGTATCCCATAATATGAATGTGCTCTATTTTAACTACTGTTGTACACCATAGTTGTTTTCAGTTTTATCAACATATTAATAGCCCTGTGATCAGCGTATTTTCACAAAAATCTTTGCTGACATTATTTTCCTTGGACAAGATCTCTAGAAATAAAATGGTAAAGACAAATCTGTGAATAACTTCCAGTGTTTCCAACTTAAGGATTCTATGCCATTTGGCATTTTTCTTTTTCCTACATTTTTATTGTTCTGCTCAAAGGGGCATCATCTCATTATGATTATTGATAGAAGAGTACAGACAGGGCTGAGACTTCTTACCACTGGTGATGTAGTTCCATGTACTTCCCTCTGAATCATTCTCCAAGTTCACACAAACACATTTGTAAATATGAATTTTTTTTCTCTTGAGTATATGCTTTTAAGTCAAACCTGCTTGGCCACAGCTTCCAAGCCTTTCTTGGACTCCTCTCTCCCTACTCTCAGCCTTCCATTAGCCACAGTGACATTCTGGGAACAAATCAGTTCCTGTTGCCACTCTGCTGTCAAGGCTGCAGTAGCTCCCGTCTCCTGGGTAACAGTGGAGAGTCCACACCTGGGTCACGCACCCTTCCTGACCTGGCCTTCCTTCCTTCCCAAGCACACCACCTCCGCTTGTGCACCTGCTGCAGCCGACTCTCCCCTTGGCCTTCCTCAGAGGTGTGGGTCCACCTTCACGTCAGGGTGTCACCCTGGCCGTCCCCTCGGCTGGACTGATCTTATCACATGCTGCCTGCCTTTGCCCAGCTTTCCGTAAAGACGAATCCTTCCCTCCCCGTCCAGTTCAGAGGTCCAGGAACCCACACTTCTCCTACACTTCCTCTGAGTTATTCCGCAAAACTTCCCTCCAACAAGCGACGTGTTTAAGGAATGTTTTTGTTGTTGTCTGTCTCTCCCAAAGGAAAAGATGGTACTTCATGATGCCTGGATTTATTTTCATCACTTACCTCTGTGCTTAGACCCAAAGCTGGCATATAAGTAGGCATTCCATAAACCTTGGTTGCATGGGTAGCTTGGTGAGGAATGTGGCATCCAGTCTAGATGTGGCACCTGTAACCTGTTAGCCCGAGGTTCCATGTGTCCAACATGTCCTACTTGAATAAGCACTGACTTAAAGAACGCATGTCCCCCCTTCTGTTGTTGCATAAGGTATTATTTTTATTTAATCTTCTTTTTTACTCCCAGGTGGATGTTGTGTTACATGACATTCTAATTTGATTAGTTGATTCCAATGTCTTGTAACCTGAGCTTCGAATGATTGCTTGAAATTATACAGGTGGATAAAAGTCTAGATCTGTGTTTAGCAACTTCCTCCCATCCTGTTTGTGCTTTATGGCTCTCTGTTGTGACTTTATCTTAGATGCCCTCGACTCGAAGGGGCTTGTACTCGCAACCCCTGCCAACATGGAGGCACCTGTACCGACTACTGGTCCTGGCAGCAGTGTCATTGCAAAGAGGGACTGACGGGGAAATACTGCGAAAAATGTACGTAAATGGCTCCGCTTCTCCTGGAAGTTAAATAGTCACAACAAGTATAAAGACATGAGCCTAAAATACACATTTAAAATTTAAATTATCTTTTCATTCTAAATAGTCAAAATATTAAATATGTAATAATTGGTAAAATACAATGATATTCTTCTTTATTTTATTTTTTAAAAAATAATTAATTAATTTATTTTAATCAGGTATATATGACAGCAGAATGCATTTTGATTCATTGTACACAATTGCAACACAACTTTTCATTTCTCTGGTTGTACACGATCTAGTGTCACACCACATGTGCAGTTGTACAAGTACCTAGGGTAATGACGTCCATCTCATTCCACCATCTTTCCTGCCCCCATGCCCCCTTCCCACCCCTTCCCCACCATTGCCCAATCAAGTTCCTCCATTTTTCCCATGACCCACAACATTATGGATTAGCATCCACTTATCAGAGAGAACATTTGGCCTTTGGTTTTTTGGGGGATTGGCTTACTTCACTTAGCATGATATTCTCCAGCTCCATCCATTTACCTACAAATACCATAATTTTATTATTTTTTAATGCTGAATAATATTCCATTGTGTATATATATCACAGTTTCTTTATCCATTCATCTATTGAAGGGCATATAGGTTGGTTCCACAGTTTATTGTGAATTGAGCTGCTATAAACATTGATGTGGCTACAAGATAATGATATTCTTAATTTAGTTTTTTTAGCTGAGAAAAGTGACATCCTTTCAAGGAGTTACTTACTAATTAAATCTTTAGCTTTCATTTTATGAATATATTTTATTGAGTTATTTTTTTGTTATCTAAAAGAATGCTAGGCAACTCAAAAGGTCAGGTGCTGTAGTCAAGCTGTAATTTAATATCATCCACCATTAGGGAATATTTCTCTGGTTAATTTTTTGTGCTTAGTAGAAAAATATACATAGTAAATCACTGCAAATATTGCGAAAAACATAATACAATAGCAGCATAATATATTACAATGAAGGTGAGATTTTCAATTTGCAATCAGTTGGAATTGGTTCTGAATATTACTTTCTAAATCCTTCATTAGTTACTTGTCTTTTACTCCCTGGTTTTATTTTTAATAAGACATGAATGATAATCAAACCATCATTAGACAATGATATAATTTCAAGCTGTATATTCCACTAACTACATCTAATGGGACCTCTTTAATAAGAATAACTTTATTTTCAAATAAGTGGTTACTATTTAATTCAACTACAGGTATCTGATTACTTTTTCAGGACTCACTTGACTTTATTATAATATGAGAATGTATAAAAATACATGATAACATTTAGGATATCATATCTAAAAGATCTGAGTAGCAGAAAGTATAATTGTATACAGTTATTTCAGATCTATTAAAAGCATAGGAAAAGTATGCTGTCACATGATATTTCTTAAAATAAGTGAGCATCTAGGAAGTAGAAACTAATAAATCTGGAGTATGAGATGAGCCATTGGCTTGAGAAATGCCTGAGACTCATTGTCTTAAATTGATGTAGGATGCACGCCTGTAAATTCCACCTTTTTAAAGCACACCATCCAGTACTGAGATATCTTTGACTCCATTTCCTTTCTTTTCTTCAGTTTTGTCATTGGTTTAAACTTTCGTGCTTCTGGACTGTGAACATTTTAGCACATTATTATAAATTTTAATTATGCATAATGATTACACATGATGATAAATTAAACTATCCACAATTACTGAAAATAAAATAAGTTTCAATTGTTAGTATCTGAGTGTATACCTCTTTAACCAAATTTCCAAAGATCAGCCAAAGATCAAAAGTCATTTTAACTAGTAAACATATTCATTTATGAATTTTGGAATTACAGTGAAATTGATTACAAACAAAATTTTCAAGTGCAAAATTCCAACAGGTGGCTAAGTCTTCGAATATTCATGATTTGTATCATGAGGCAAGAATTTTGTGAATATTTCCAAAGTGATTAATGACTGTCATAAAGTGTTTTACATTTCATGGTTCTGAAATGGATTTCAGCATCTGAAATACATTTATGTAATAATTCACAAATGGAAATCGCCTTTTTCCACAGTAGGATTAGAGCCATCATTTTCCCAAACTTAATATCTTCCTTGTCCTTTTTAATATGACTTGGGTCACTATAGAAAACGCTCTAAGTAACAGGCCCTTCACTCACTTCTCCTTCCCCTGGCTTCCAGCTGTCACTCCTGACACTGCCTTGTCTCTGGAAGGCAAGGGTCGCCTGGACTACCACGTGAGCCAGAATGAGAAGCGGGAGTACTTGTTAAGAGAGAGTATCCGTGGTGCCCCCCTCGAGCCTTTTGGGGTGAGCAGTCTGGAAGTCAAGTTCAGGACAAGAAGTGAGAATGGCATTTTAATCCACGTCCAGGAAAGCAGCAACTACACCACCGTGAAGGTGAGACCGCGCGGGGGCTTCCTCAGGAGACCACCGGTGCCAGGGCTTCATCACCCTCCCTCTGTGTCTGTCCTCTCTATTATAAGCCAGCAGAGTTCTGACCAAGGCTGGGCACCCGTCCAGTGCCATCTATCTTCACTATCCCCCAGGCACTGGCCAGGGGAACAAAGGTCCGAATAGGCTGGTTTCTAAACCCTCTGTCTTGGTCTAGAGGGCACCACTGCCAGGTGGGCAGCGCCAACAGAATCTGTTGCAATGTATTTTGTCTGGTAAAAAAAAAATGTATTGCTTTCCTCCTACTTTTAAGCAAAGCAAAACAAAAAGATAATGACTTTGAAATGGAAAAATGATATTCTCCAAGAATTATTTTAAATATTGATAGGTATATGTCATTGAGGGTTTATATTCAACTGCTGTCCAGGTAATCGCTGTGAGATGAAGTACATTTTGGATTTATTGTAAGTGAAATTTCACCTGATCTCTCCAAATAGTTTTGAATAATCTTTAAAAATTATACTTCATGGGAACAATGGATTTATTTTTCATTATCCTTTTACACATTATTTTCTTATCTATAAATAAGGTGCTAACCTGGGGAATAACTTCATGACATGGGTGTTCCCACCAGCTCTGTGCTTCTGAAGTCCTGAAATGATTATTTTGCTTTCTTTCCCGAAAATAAGTCGTCACCATGTGGATCATCAGTTTTTCAGTTTATTTTTTCATAACTGCTTTCCATTAATATAATTTTACTTATTGCAATTATACTGATAATTTTTATATAAATTCTAGTAAATTCTCAAGAAAAATAAGACTAACTTGCTGAATTCTTTTCACCTACATCTACTAAAAAATTCCTAAATAAAAAAGCAAAACACATAGGAAATTATTAGAAATTATTTGATTTAACTTACATATAATACTAAAAATAGATGTACTTTTCTAAATTTTGGACTTTTTAGTCTGAAAATTCTCATCTAAGCCAACCTTGATGATTAGGTTGCACATGCATATCTTCAGTAAGTAGTACAAAAACAAATCTTTTATTGAATTCTCAAATTACAGCCCCTTAATCGTTGCCAACCATGGTAATTTTGCTTCCCTGGGGACATTTTGCATTGTCTGAAGCACTGCTGACTCTCACAGTTGGGGGTGGAAGTGTTCCTGGCATCAACTGGGTAGAGATTCTGAATGCTGCCAAACACACTGTAATACACAGCACCCAGAGACAAAGACCCCTGAGGTCAAAGGCATCAGCCCCGCCCAGTTGGGGACACTCTGCCCTAATTCCATGCAGGAGAACATCCTTAGGTTAAAAGGTCACCCTCATTGTTGAAACAAAGATCCCGGTTCCGGAATTAATAAAACAAAAATTATAGAGAACAGCTACAAGTCATTGGTAGATGCTACAATTGGGTGTTCATAATTTTCTCTGGAAAGTGAGTTAGAAGCCAAGAAAGTAAAGGAGTAGAGGAAGAAGTAGACCTCCATCATCTATGAGAAGCATCTTGTTTTGAGAGGCTTTGACATTGAAGTCTGTGTGTCATACTTAGGCAGCTTCCAAGTCCTTGTGCCATGAAAATGACAAATCACTTCCAGCCAAGTAGTTCAGTCAAATTGCAGTGTGCTTGGAGGAATCGGAGACAGAATTTTTCTTCCTTAAGCTGAATGTCAGGATCCGTTTTTGTTATTGTAATTTCTTGCATATGCAAGAGGACCACAGCTTCTCAAGATGTTGTGCATCGATAGCACATACTTAGAGATTTTCTTCTCTTGAAGCAAAAGTAAGGGCTAATGAATAGTCAATGACTAATTCAAGCCCAAATATGCATTTTTGGTGTGAAAATTCTGAAAATCTACTTTCCAGATTTTAAGGGGCTCAGCATATAACGTGAATATACAAGGTGGCGTGGAGGCCAGAAATAAGGAGAATTAAGTGGACTGTTAGAAAGTGGCTAATTTAACAAGTAAATTATTCAGATGGCAGGAATATGAACTGCTTATGAGGGCTAGGAAACTAGTTGGGACGAGTGTGACTTATCAGCTAGCTTATCAGAGTCAGGGTATCCTGGCTTGTTTCTTTCTTTATTTTAACTCACTTTCTGACCAGTGCTTTTGCTTTCTTGCTTTCCACATTCTGAATCAGTCTCCCCCACCCCCCACACACATGCAGAGGTGAAAATGAGGGCGAATGTTGGGTAGACAGGGTTCTATGTGTTTAGAGGTGAGAGGGTGTCGGGAGGGGGCTATGTGAGGAGGGAGAAAAGTGCAGAAATGACAAGGTTTGTTCTGACAAATTAAAGAGAGAAAGGCTGAAGGAGAGCTTATCGGGGTGTACCTTTGTTGACACTGTATTTGAAGCATATCACAAACCTCCCTTCCTTCACAGCGTTGTCAGGTAGCTCCATATTTGGAGTTCTTTGTTGTTAGTCAGGTGTTCAGTTTCATTTCTACTCCAAATCTGTTCTATTGTTTTGCCTGGTTTGTTGGTTTAAGTAAAGGTAGATGGGTTGTAGAGAATTAGAATAAGGGACTCAAACCTCTATATATTCAAAAACTAATAAATTAATGAGAAAAATGTATGTAGATAAACAACCGAGAAATAACTTAGCATGCTGTTCTGAAAGTTCGGAAGGATCTAGGTGTTAGGCGGAGTCTCATTAGAGAGAAGGAAAACATCAAGTGTGTGTCAGTCAGTTTGCATGGCTGTGACCAAAATGTCTAACGAGAACAACTCAGAGGAGGAAAGGTTTGTTTGGCTCAGGGTTTCAGAGTCTCGGTCCATCCTGGCAGACTCCATTGCTCTGGGCTTGAGATGAACCCAACATCATGGCGGAAGGGCATGGTGGAGGAAAGCTGTCGCCTGTGGTAGCCAGGTGGCAGACATAGTGAAAGGGGCCAGAGGGAAGATTAACCCTTCTAGGGCATGCTCCCAGTGACCCACCTCCTCCAGCCACTCCTGCCTGCCTGCAGTTACTACCCAGTATCCATTAAAATTATTAATCCATCATATGCATGAATCCACTGATGAGATCAGAGCTCTTCCTAACCTCCGAACATGGCTGCAGCCCCTGATGCATGAGCTTTTGGAGGGGACATTTCAGATCCAATCCATACATTAAGGACATTATAATGAGAACTTGCATTCCCAAACCCCACTCCTATTCTGTGGTGTATTCCAAGTGCTTCTTCATCAGAATTCCACTGAATAAGAGGATGGCATGGCGAGATCAAGTAGGGGAGAAGCACAGAGCTGGAGGAGGCCCTCGCCCAGTCTCCTTTACAAAGGGCCTCTGACTGTTCCTAAACTGGCCTTTCTGTTTTCATCACATCATGGATTGCTGCCCACTGATGAAATGCTATTGTCATTTAATAGAATTTGTTATTTTCCATTCTGGGTTTGGTACCGAAATGTATTTTTATCTGGAAAGATTGCTTTAATAAACTATCACTCTACAAGTGATGTATGTAAATGTGGTGCACATATTTTCCAAAGAGTACAAATGAACTGATTTTAGTTCTACCAGATGTGTTTGTTGCTTGTGGAAATAGTGTTTGATCTGAGCGACGAGCTGATCATCCTCTGTTCCCTTCCTGTGCCAGGTGGCACCCTTCCACCCTCTGCCTAGCTATCCTGAAGGGACAGTGTTCCCTGAACCCAGTGTTCACCTTGCCTCGTAAAGTGTCTACACTGCTGCTGGCCATGCAGAGCTGGAAACTGGAGTGGAGCTTGCTGCTACCCAGGGCTCTGCCGGGTGAAGCAAAGGAAACCCAATCCCCTTAGATAGATGGAAAAGACAGCCAAAGGCAAGCCTTGCCCAGTCACCTCGTTAGTAAGAATCCACCCTTTATTCATCACAGTTTTTCCTCTCAAGAAATGATATAAATAATAGGCATCATTTTTTTTCCTAAAATTCCCGTGTCATAGATGAGAGGTAAAACAATTTATTCTTGTCTTTAGTTTTCCAACTCTGCTTCCTTTATGAAAGAGCATTCATTTTTCATCTTGCAAGTGGCTTTAGCATTTTTGATCACCATGGGCCTTTGATTAAGTGTATTCTGTATTACTAATAGAACACACTTGCCACTGCCCTGGAAATAGAATCCCACAATGGTGTAATTTGCATATCTGAAGATAGCTATTATCCCACATTATTATCTCAATTGTGTTTTGGAAAATAACTATGCATCTTGAAAAATTAGCTTTAAATGTAAGAATCTCTGCAGAACTACTGAAATTTCTAAATGTAAATTATATGTTACCTAAAGTTATAGATACAATGTGTGTACATCTTCCAATACTACCAGACTTCTCAGCTATCCAGCTACTTTGGATTGATCAGTATTTTAAGGGTTGGTTCCATTCAAATATTTTTATTTGAGCATATCACATTTTAATTGCACATTATTTTTAATGTGTTTTCCAGATTAAGAATGGCAAAGTACATTTTACATCAGATGCGGGAATTGCTGGGAAAGTGGAGAGAAATATTCCTGAAGTGTATGTTGCAGATGGCCACTGGCATACCTTCCTAATTGGAAAAAATGGAACTGCTACTGTATTATCCATTGACAGGATCTATAACCGAGATATCGTCCACCCTACTCAGGATTTTGGTGGTCTTGATGTGCTTACTATATCTCTTGGTGGAATTCCACCCAACCAAGCTCATCGAGATACTCAAGCAGGTAAATGCTTCTATGGAATAGAGTCATAAAGGAAAGGAAGAGTTGTTTCTCAAAAAGTGGGTGGTTTTGTGGTGAAGCTGGAAAAATCTACTTATTTACTATGAATCTCAGATATACTACTATTAACTCTACTTCACAAAACTAGTTGTATTTCTGATACTATCAATTATGAGTATTCCAAGACCATCTTAACTACCTGTAGAAAGTTTATAATTCATAATAAGCTCATGGGCTTGGACGCTTGTGAATTTACCAGGCATGTATGTAAATGTTCACACATGTATTTGTTCATAGCCACTCTCCCCATGGAACTCATGAAACAAGGGAGAAAAACATCCATGAAATCCTAACTTTAATCTATGAAAAATGATGTGAAGGGAGGATGTAGAATTTTAGAGATTTGTGAAAGAAAAGGAGAAGAAAGTGAAACTTCTGTGGGAAATTGGACATAGGTACTCATATCTGAATAATGAGTTCAGGTGTGAGTAAAAGATCAATTTATTTTGGAGAAAATTCTAGACCATGATGCAGTTTTGGTCTTACTTGAAGAACAATGGGAAGTTATTAAACACAGAAGTGAGAAGATTAGATATACAGGTGTATTAAAGATCTTTCAAGCCACATGGAGAATGAATTGGAAGACATGAGTGGACTTGTAGAAGTTATTTGGGAGGGTGTTGGCAGTGAACTGGGCAAGGCATCTGAGCTCTGATTAATGTTATAACCAAAGGGTTAGAAAGAAGTTGTCTGGCAAGACATATTCTAAAGTAATATCAACCAAGCTGTTGGTGATTTTGGTAAAGTTCAGGGAGGTTTCTAACTTTTCAACTCAAGGAAGGGTGCTGTTGCCAAGAGAGGACCCTCAATGTAGTGCAAGGAAACACACCTCTGGAAACACCAAGATTTTGTTTTGACACAGTTTGGGCTTGAAGCACTTTTGAGAAAGAACTTTGGATGGATGGGCTGAAACTCAGGGGCAGACTTAGACTACAAATATAGAATTAGGTGTTTTCAGTGTCCACTAGAAAACTGCAGTATTGGGCCTGGTTGTGATAGATAACATGAGGGTGTGGCTGGAAAAGAAAGCCTGGGGCTTTTCTTACCTTGAGTAACTGTGAGACTTAATGGTTGTTTAGAAGAGATTGGGTCAAAAAAGAAAACTGTGTAATAAGAAGAAATCCAGTATTGTAGGAACCAAAGTAGGAGATGTCACAGAAGCTCTTAGAGAAAGTTTATTAGGGGTGGAAATGATGTTTGGGCGGAATGATGAGTCAAAAAAGAGGCAAAGACAAAATGTGAGACAGAGTAATGGAGTGAAAGCATAAAAGTTAAATTCCAGGTCACAAGTTCTTCCTATGTACTTACAGTATTTTAGAATGTAGATTATGCTAGATCAGAACAGATTCCTATGTTTTACACAGGAACAATGAAGCTGCATTAGTGCACTGCAGTCTAATAAAACACACACACACACACACACACACACACACACACACACCATTATTACCCCTAAGGAGCCATTTTAGAATTTTTTTCTAACCCTGTGGTCTCAACCTCATGAAATATTAAAGCCACAGTGAACTCTCCATCCATCCTCTGGAGACACACTGAGCACTGTGAGAGCTAAGATTTTTCTTTTGCTCCCCAAGAAACTATGTTGGACTCCATGGGAATACTGTTACCTCCACTGATACTGCCTATTCTTGTGGTTAAAGCCTTTGGCCTATTTTTCTGCTCTCAAAAAATAAATTTGATTTCTATGTAACTCTTGGTATGTGGGCTGTAGAAACAGACAAGTAAATAATTAAATCGAAGAAAAGAGGGAGACAAAGAAAACCCAGTCCAGTATTCCATGAGTCTTACAACGGGTGAGGTCCAAGCAGCCAAGGTTCATTTTTGTGGGAATCTCACATCTTGCTGAGTTATGTCAGAAGGTGCACAGATACCCAGCCTTTGAATTGATGGTGGCTCTGAGAAGATGGTCCCCAGACTATCTTGAGGGGACTCCATAGTGTTTGAGTCCCGAGCTTCTCTAACATACTTTCCTGGGCTTTCTAAACCCTGCAGGGTTCGATGGCTGCATCGCGTCCGTGCTGTATGGTGGCGAAAGTCTCCCTTTCAGCGGGAAGCACAGCTTGGCTTCCATCTCCAAAACGGACCCCTCCGTGAAGATTGGCTGTCGAGGCCCCAACATCTGTGCCAGCAACCCCTGCTGGGGCGATCTGCTGTGCATCAACCAGTGGTACGCCTACAAGTGTGTGCCCCCAGGCGACTGCGCCTCGCACCCCTGCCAGAACGGGGGCAGCTGCGAGCCGGGCCTGCACTCGGGCTTCACCTGCAGCTGCCCGGAGTCGCACACGGGAAGGACCTGCGAGACCGTGGTGGCCTGCCTGGGCATCCTCTGTCCTCAGGGGAAAGTGTGCAAAGCCGGGAGCCCCGGGGGCCACGTGTGCGTTCTGAGCCCGGGCCCTGAAGAGCTGTCCCTGCCGCTGTGGGCCGTGCCTGCCATCGTGGGCAGCTGCGCCACCGCCCTGGCCCTCCTGGTCCTGAGCCTCATCCTGTGCCACCAGTGCCGGGGCAGGAAGGGCAAAGCGCCCGCGGAGGAGAAGAAGCCCAAGGAGAAGAAGAAGAAGGGAAGCGAGAACGTGGCTTTCGACGACCCGGACCACATCCCCCCCTACGGGGACGACCTGGCCGTGAGGAAGCAGCCCGAGGGGAACCCCAAACCCGACATCATCGAGCGGGAGAACCCCTACCTCATCTACGACGAGACGGACATCCCGCACGGCCCCGAGACCATCCCCAGCGCGCCGCTGGCCTCGCCCGAGCAGGAGATCGAGCACTACGACATCGACAACGCCAGCAGCATCGCGCCCTCGGACGCCGACATCATCCAGCACTACAAGCAGTTCCGCAGCCACACGCCCAAGTTCTCCATCCAGAGGCACAGCCCGCTGGGCTTCGCCAGGCAGTCGCCCATGCCCCTGGGCGCCAGCAGCCTGACCTACCAGCCCGCCTACGGCCCGGGCTTGAGGACCAGCTCCCTCAGCCACTCGGCCTGCCCCACCCCCAACCCCTT
>NW_026000037.1:3846350-3859395 GCF_001458135.2 Marmota marmota marmota
CTTGTCGCGACACAGCCCCGCCCCCTTCTCCAAGTCCTCCACTTTCTACCGGAACAGCCCCGCCAGGGAGCTGCACCTGCCAATCAGGGACGGGAATGCCCTGGAGATGCACGGGGAGGCCTGTCCCCCGGGCCTCTTCAACTACGCCACGCGGCTGGGGCGCAGGAGCAAGAGTCCTCAGGCCATGGCCGCGCAGGGCTCCAGACCCGGGAGCCGCCTGAAGCACCCCACCGGGCAGATTCCCCTCGAGTCCTCTCCTCCTGTGGGGCTCTCCATTGAGGAGGTGGAGAGGCTCAACACCCCTCGCCCCCGCAACCCCAGCATCTGCAGCGCCGACCACGGGAGGTCTTCTTCCGAGGACGACTGCAGGAGGCCCCTGTCCAGGACCAGGAACCCCGCGGACGGCATTCCAGCGCCAGAATCTTCCTCCGACAGCGACTCGCACGAGTCTTTCACGTGCTCAGAAATGGAATACGACAGGGAAAAGCCCATGGTGTACACTTCCAGGATGCCCAAGTTGTCTCAAGTCAACGAGTCGGATGCGGACGACGAAGACAACTACGGAGCCAGACTGAAGCCCAGGAGGTACCACGGCCGCAGGGCTGAGGGCGGGCCCGGCGGCCAGGTGGCCGCACCCGGGGCAGCTGACAGCACTCTGCCCTTGAAGCTTGGCCAGCCAGCAGGGAACTTCAACTGGGACAACCTTTTGAACTGGGGGCCTGGCTTTGGCCATTATGTAGATGTTTTTAAAGATTTGGCGTCTCTCCCAGAAAAGGCAGCAGCAAATGAAGAAGGTAAAGGTGGGCCGACTAAGCCAGTCCCCAAAGAAGGGGAAGCAGAGCAGTACGTGTGACGTTGACATGCTGGCACGACGAAATGCGAGAGCGAGAAACACTCAAACCACGACAAGACGGCCAGCTAGGTCGGGCCACAGTTGAGAACAGGCCGGTATGGACTGGTGGTCGAGGGAAACATTGAAAATAATAACCAGGATGCTGCTGAAACAGCCTCAGAACAACTGTTTAATTTAAATACGCTTGGTTGGATTTGTTTTCCCGCATGCATTGTATTTTGTAGCTAGTTACGTGGCATGCAACATTTGAAAAGTTTTGCTTATTTACAAGTGTTTGGTTTGTGATTTTGAAATTAATACGGTTACCATGGCAGCAAGAACTTGTGCTTTCATAGTGCGTATGTGTATTGTCTCCATTGTATTATTATAATTATGTTTTACATTGCAAGATCCCTGAGGTTTAACCAATCCTTGTGTACAGTGTAGTGAAGATCCTTCCCATCCTTGAAGGAAAGACCATGAACACTTTTCAGAATTATAGATTCCATATACGATGGTGCTCAGAAATGGCTGAGTATTTGCTTAAGTTTTACATGACAGTGGGTACTAAAATGAAGTCATTTTGTTCAGCACTTTAACTCTTTCTTACGAAATCATGTTAAAATTTCTGAATCTTTTTTGCAAACAGTTGTGGCCTCCTGACTTTCCTCAGGCTTTCCCTGAGGAACGAAACAACCGCGTGTTGGCCCCCACATGCCCCTCCCCACTGCAGAGTGATGATCCAGAGAACTTCTAAGAGACTTTTAAAAGCTATTTATTGAAAACAAAATGTTCTATGCTTTTAACATGTTAACAAATTGACCTAAGCAAAGCCTGTGATTGGACTTCTGTTTTATCCATTCAACATTTTCCCAAGTACCCAGTTTTTATAATTTATATAAAATCAAATTGCAACATTTCTTACTTTTTGTCATTTTGTAGATCATTTTTTAATACTGTGTAAAAACTTTTTTTACACCTATGCTGTGTTTTTGATACTGATATTTTCCTATGCTGAATATTTTCTTACTTTCAGGGAAGGTAAGAAAATACCTTTTTTACATTTGTTACTTATGTAACGTTCATATTTTTCACATTTTGATATTTGTAACATACTGTATGCTTTCTACTTGTAAATGCCAACAATAGAATTAAAATATTTATTTAAAATACTTTGTATTCAGAGTGTAACATTGAAACTTTTATTTTTCTATAGGCTTTGGCTGCCCAGTTGAGAGTACACTCTATTTGTCAATAGAGTATAGCAAGTAGAACTATATATATATGGATAGAATCATCTTCTTTTCAAAATCACCACTGTGGATAATTCCCAGAACAGCATTTTAAAGTCGCTTTAGTGCATCCCTACTCATTAGAGTTATTGGATGTTCCCATTTTCATGAAACTGATTTGAGCATTGTAGCAATAAAGGTTGGGAAGTTCCCAGTAGAATATAGTCACTGAAAGCCAGTTCTGAACCAGGCTCATAGTTATAGAAGCAGCAATGATTTAAAGTGAATTATGGAAAAGTGTCTGGGTCTGATTTTCTACAAGGATCCAGCTAAAATTTTCTACGTCCAGTTGTAAGGAGGAGGAATGACTGTGAAGGCTATGCTGTATATACCTCTCTTTACTGAATTGATCACTCTGCTGCCGAAATCTCAACAAAGTTTACGTACTATCTTAGCCAAAACAAACCTTTCTTTTCTAGAAGTCACCCAACAGAGGAACTGTTGAGAGCCACAGCCGAAGGGGCCCCAGCAAACTTCCAGCTGCCAGCAAACTTCCAGCTGTCGGCTGATGATTGGCTCACAGAGGCCCCAGCAACATCTAGCTGATTGGCTCCTCGGCCCCAGCAACATCTAGCTGATTGGCTCCTCTGTGGTGATGCTCATTGGGCTGTTTCCCTGCCCTTTCAGACCACGGAGCTGCTCATTGGGGGACTTTTTTGGCTCCGCCCACGTGACCCAGCCAATCGGCCTCAAGAGCAGGAGGATTGGGGGAGGTGGGGAGAAGCTTGTGTGGGAGAGAGAGGCTTGTGGAAAGCCGGTGGTGGCAGTTGAGGCTCTGAGGATTTTTCCTGAGAGGCTGTTTTGTTTGGCGTGTGTGGTTCTAAAAATAAAGTTAGTTTCTTTTGACAAGTGGCTTCTGATTGTGCCCAGCCAGACTGCGGCAGGAACAACTCAGGGGGGGAAAAAGAAAAGGACAATGGTATAAAAGAGGATCAATTTGTGTCAAATAGTTTTACCTTAAATAGAAAGACCTGTAAAATTACTGTGCAGCCTCAGAATTTTTTAGAATTAAATATCTTCCTTAATCTTAACATTTATTGGGGGTATTCTCCCTTAATACTGACTATGTCGTAATGATGAAGGGTTTTAAAATATGTAGACCTTTTGTTTAGTGAAATATTTTACATTAATATCAGCAGGTTGAGATATATGCCAGAAATATTCTGTCATTTAATAATTTTGAGACTTTTAAAAAATATTTCAGAATAGGATATAAAATGTAGATTTCACTTTAAATTATTTTTATTGACTGTGGTTTAGACACTGAATGTGGGGCCCTAATCTCACCCCCTCCTTTGGTACCTTTGAGGAGCCAATATGCTTTAGTAGTAAAACTTTTAGTAGTAAAACTTTTAGTAGTAAAACTCCTATGAGTTTTAGTATTATGAGTTTATTCCCCAAATATGGGAGCACGTTGATGACTTTGTTAGCTCGAAAACAGAATCGGTTAATAGGTTTTTCCCTGAGAAACTCTGAAGCATCTCAGTGTCTTCAAGGATAGAATTTCAGAACAGAGCTAAAAGCAAAAAGAAAAATGTGATTATAGCTAAGGGTTGAGTGGAAAGAACCTCAGCCCAGGGCTCCCTCTTCTTTTTCTCCAGGAATTCTTCCTCTTCTCTTGATCAGTCAATCCCAGCTTAGGAATAAGGTGGCATTCCTATAGGAAAATTTCTAGTGTATTTTTGTCTTGTTGGAATCTTTCCCATTGAAGCGAGAACCAGTATTTGTTTCGTAACAAATCAAAAATCTATGAAAGGAAAGTCTCCCTTAAGATGGAGAATAATGTTTAATTACTGGAGTCCTGAAGGGACACAGCGTAGATACTGGGGAAAGAGATTCATAGGCATTTTGACAAGTGGTAATCCCCCCAGTAAATGGCTGTCTGCATGCTCACACCTCACACCATGACCATGGGATTCTGATCAAACCCCTGGAGGGCTTTATTGGATGTCCTGGAACCCAGTCACTCACTCTGTCCTCCTCTGCGTCTTTGACCTGGATGGGTCATTACCCACTGTCATGGAGGTGGTATTTCTTGCTTTCCACTTTGTCATGGATGTTGATGTTACTTACTTTCAAGCAAATTGAAATACTCTCATGGACATACTGCCAGCAAGGGCCAGAAGCAGGTGACCACAGCCAGAAGATGCTGCCCAGCACTGACCTCAGCCACTAAGTTCCTTAGAGAATGTTGCTCTGGTTTTTAAGAGTGTTTCTTGAAGTTTAGAAGTTTCTACGTTGGCTTCATTGATAGCTTGTTAAGATAAATTAAAACCATTTTAACACATGGAAACTGAGCAGAGCCTGGGGCACAGCTCCCACAAGCTGCTGTTTGCCAAGGGCTCCCCAGCGCTGGGGTTGATGGGGAACACAGTGCTGGCACTCTGGACAGTTGTGTCATTTATAAATACTTTATTTATAAGAAAAAATTAGATGCATTACTGAGCAACTTTATTACTTCCAGACATTCCATGTAAGAACAAATCACTGTTATCATGTAAATTTATATTATTTTATCTGAACTTAACAGTATGGTAAAGTGCATCTGGAAAGCAAGGATGATTTAAGATTTTGAATTAATAATTCAGCATTGCGATTTTACTTTCCCCATTCTATTTTATGTCACAGATTTAAAAAGGGCTGACATTTCAAAATGACTGAATTTACCTTCCCTTAGGAAAAATAAGCCTAGAAATGAAATATATTTTAGTACATTGTCAAGCCTTCCTGTGTGAAGTAAAATATTAAACCCTATAATTAATCTGGCATTTGTCCTTTAAAGATGTTTTGAGTGAAATGCCACATTACTAATGTTTGATACAACTAGTAGTTTTAATGGTTAATCAGTTCAAGTGTTATAGGCTGGCATTATATACAAATTCAATATTTTCACTTATTGTTAGTGAGGGGAAAGTCACTATGTTCTAGTAAAGTTTAACTCCGTTCTGGTAAATCTGGTGCAAATGAATATCAATGATTCACTCCTAACATAGCCTATGCATCCATGGCAATAATCGTAAACAAACATATTCTTCACTAACAACCCTGAAGTGCAAATTCTTTAATAAAGAAATAAATTGAACTTCAAAGAAATTCAACATCCTGGGCTAAATTTAATCACAAACATAATTAATGCCCTTTACATGCCAGGTACTCTTCTATCTTATAGGAACAAAATTGTGAAGAAAAGTGACAAAGAACAGCCTGGATGAAACGCAAATTCTAAAAGAGGAGGCTTACACTCAACCCTCAAAACAGCAGTAACCATGGAGGATAATATCTAGTTATGTCAAGAAGGTCCAGGCTAAAGCAGGTTCACAGTAGAGTGTGTGTGCTAGCTTAGATCAGGGGTCAGGGGGAACTTTCTGGAGATTGACCCTTGCTCAGAGACTTGAATGGTGCAGGTGAGTTGTGAACACCCCTACTGTGTCACGTTTGTGGGAAGAGGCTGTGGCCTGGGAAAGCAGCCTGAGGAGACTGTTCCACTGTAGGGAAGCAGCCAGAGAGTCAGCCCGGCCAGACCATTGTGGACATTGGAAAAGACGGCACCCAAATATATATATGGTGAGAAAGTGGCTATTAGAGCAGGCCCAGAAACAGGATCCTCGTTGAAGCAGATCTTCAGATGGGAAGTGAACCCTGAGAACGTGGGCATCCTTCACTCTGCACGGAGGGCCAGCAACCAGAAGACAAAGTGGGACGTGCGTGATCCAGCTGAAGGTCTGTGCCAATGAGGGTTGATTGATGCTGTCCTTTATGACTACACAGTGCTGGAGGGACAGTAACAGGAAGCCTGCTAAGATGCTTAACAGCAAAGTAGTCTGTTTCCTTGTGACTGACTCATTTGTATATCCTAAGTATAAAGTACCTACCGATGGGGCGGTTGTAGAAATTGTCATTTTACAAGTCACATTCACTTTTGAAGTGGATCATTCATAAGGAAAAAAAAATTCAAAGTGCATGAGAAGGATGCATATTGGAGGGAGGGAGTGATGGTAGAGAAGAGGTCTCTAAGACATGACAGCAAATCTATGCTGGAATTCAAAGCAACTGAGGGCTGACCAAATAGCCTTTTTTTTCTTAATATTTTTTTTTTAGTTGTAGATGGACACAGTACCTTTATTTATTTATTTTTATGTGGTGCTAAAGATTGAACACGGTGCCTCACGCATGCTAGGCAAGCACTCTACCACTGAGCCACCATTCCAGCCCCCCAAATAGCTTTTAAGATGTGCTTTACTTTTTAGAATAAGTATAGCAAACTCCAAATTTGCATCATCAACTACATTTTTTGAAGTGTGTTGAAATTTCAGAAGGAAGAATGCTGAAATGAGATTAAGATGTAAAGACATATTTTTGGAGTTAACCATGAAAACTCTTGGGAAAGTCTTTTTTTGTGCTGTAGAAGGTGCATCTGTTGGAGCCAGGGTTGTGTTAGAATACACATAGACAATTCTCGGAGCTTATTGTTTAAATGAATGTAGATAACCTAAAGAATATTTACATTTAGGAAAGGAATGTATTGGAGGAAGGACAGACTCATCAAATATTCATGTAGCATGTGATAGAGAGAGTCCATTTCTGAAGAAACGAGAAGACCACAGAATTCTTAAAAACACTTCACCAAAGGGCAGATGATTTTCAGGTGACCCATTTGGAAACTTATAACTTTATTAGTTTATGAATTAGTTTGCCAAACTCCCAAATCAGGTTTCAAAGAACAAAGTCGGTCACCATGGTATTCTGGCAGAAAGATGGGATCATAATCTATGTACCATTCTAGCCCAAATAAAATAACCAACGATGTACAAAGTTCCTTGGCAATGTCACTGAGTTCCCCATCTCAAATTGAAAACATATTGCATGTGGTACAGATGTTGATCAAAATAAGATTCCATTTTGCCAGAGCAGTCAGCTTGCTCAGACAGTCTTCCCCAGCTCTGTCTGCCAGTCACAGGCCAGAGAGCTGGCCCAAACAGGGATGTTGACACTTGACTTTGAAATCACAAAGTAAAATATTATAGGAAAATATCCCTTTAGAAAAACAGTATAATTAAGACAATAAATTGTATAACCTATTTCCCAAACTGGTAATTATTTTACAGCTATGAGTTGGAGAGAAGAGAAAGATATTGTGTCCCAAAGCAGGGGTAATGCTGCCCTGAAGGTCAGATGCTAAGATGAATTCTTTGTGGGACGGTGGTGATACATTTGGAAAGGGGTTTGGATAAATAGAAAATGAAAAGAGGGATGTTTGGCAGAACTGTCAATCATCAAGTAACTTGAATTGACAATCAACTACTATTTAACAATAAACCATTTCTGTCTTAAAAAGTCTTCTCTAATCTAAGCAGAAAGCTGTGGGCGGACCCATTGATATGAGGAGAAAATATCTCTATCTATCATCTATCTATCTCTCTGTGTCTCTATCTATCTGATATGTTTTCTTTTAAATTTTAAAAGAGAGTTTTGAATAGTATTTCAAAAAAGATGATGGATTTGGTCTGTTAATATAATAAGCTAGCAAAAAATATATTTTTAAAATGCAGTTTTAAAATGCAGAAAAAATATATTTTCATTTGAAATTTTCTTAATTTATGCAGCTTTAGATCAAGAATAGATTGAGTCCGAGACATGCTCAGCAGATTTAAAGCAACAAAGCCAATTATAACTCACAGACAGCTTTCTATTCATATTAAAGAACAATTCTTGGCCTTGCTGCATTTAGTGGCTACTTTTGAAGAGGTATTTGTGGCATATAGAATTAGAAAATAGCTTTGCCTTGTAAATTAGCTTGTGAGTCTTGTTAACACATCCCTGCTTTAATTTGCTCATGTTAGTACTCTGGGCCAATCACTATGGAAAGCTCTGAGAATAAAAAATGACTCTTGCCTTCAAGAAGCTTGCAATTTTGAGTGACGGGATTCTTTCTCTGATCAGTACTTATTTGCAAACTCTGTTTTCAGAGAATTACTGAAGTATTTCCAAAAAAATCTGTATTTATAGTAATGTGCACCCCACATGCAATATAATCAATGTAATCAATTATTTCCTAAACTTTAGCAATCAACTGCATTTTAAAAAGCAATTAAAAATAGATTTAGTAAACTTTAAAGAGTATTTAAAGCAATTTCCACCATTTCTTACTTTATCTAATAAAATTTTAGATTAAATTACATTTCCTGGTATTTAAAAGCTATTGCCATGAACTAACTCCCAGCTTTGGACATCAAATCCTACTGATTTTGAAGTTGGTTCATTTGGTTTCAGGCTAATACTTTGTCATAGATGTTGGTGTCATCTCCAGTAAAGAGCATATGAGTTCACCCAGGTTGATCATGTTCTGCTGAGTTTGTGGTAAATATAGCTGATGTTTAAATTGGTTCAAATTACTGAATAATTACTTCTGACATCTGTCTAGCTGTCTCAAGGTTCCCTTTGCCTTCCTGTTCCAGTGCCATTAACTTTCCACTTTAATTTCTCTAATCCTCACACAAGTTGTTATAGGACCCATTTGTGGCAATATTATGTGGAAAGGAGACAGTCAAAGCTTTGAAGTTAAAAAGGAACCCAAATGATTCATTTTTTTTCTGACAGTTTTGCTTTTTCCAATAATATATTTTTCTGGTTATTCTGCAGAAACTGAATAAAATATCTGTGTCCTGGTTTTGCTGCAAATTTCCTCTGGCAACCTAATTTCATGTTACACTTTAACACTTTCACTTAAAAAGAACTGCACATATTCTAAACCGTGCAAATAGCGCAAAAATTTTTATAGACTGCATGATCATCAGGAGATAATTGCAAAATACAATCTAATGCAGTCATGGTACACATAATGTTACTTTCATTAATGTCCCAAAGGGAGTTAAATATATCTTTATATACTGGATTCTAAAATACATTTTAGAACAGTAACTCTGCTACATTTTTGATAATATTAATCAGAGAATTTGGTTTTGTTTTGTGGCAATATCAACCCAACCAAATGTTATATTTTGTTTAATAAGTTAAATGCCTGTATAAAAGCAAAAAAAAAAAAAAAAAAAAAAAACTTTTNTTTTTTTTTTTTTTTTTTTTTTTTGGTACTGGGGATTCAACTCAGGGGCACTCGGCCACTGAGCCACATCCCCAGCCCTACTTTGTATTTTATTTAGAGACAGGATCTCACTGAATTGTTTAGTGACTCGCCATTGGTGAGACTGGCTTTGAACTCACAATGCTCCTGTCTCAACCTCCTGAGCCTATGGGATTATAGACATGCATCACCGCACCTTAAAATTTTCAGATTTTTAAGCTAAGGTAATATCTTCAATATTTCCCTTAATATTAAAATCGTTTTTTTTAATTCAGGATCCTGACAAGGCTAATTAATAAAGGAAAGAAAAAAGCAGTAAATCTAACAGAGTCTATTGACATCCTATGAAAGCAACTATGATATAGAAACTCACATTCACACACAGACCAACACAGCGAATAATGGTAGCACATCTGAAGTGAAATTTCATGCATATTTTGTACGATTTGATGTTATGGAGACTTGAGAACGTATGTCAATCATTTTAAAACAAAGATTTAAAGAAAATGACTTGGTAGCTAGTATGCAGTGTTCTCTTAGTTCTAAAATGATGGGATGTGATTCTGGGGTTTCTCATGAGGACAGAAAGGGAGGAATTTGCTTCTGAGGGGGTTCAGAGGGTCTTCTGCAGGGCAGATGTTAAAGCTGAGACTTCAGAGGTGTCTGCCTGGTGACAAGCTCAGAAGACCTCCTCCCACAGGCTGGAGAATGAGCAAGGCCATCACAAAAGTAAGATGCCCTGCTCCAGGAACTGGGAAGGGCCAGGGTGGGCAGCATGGTCAGCATAGGAGAAGGCAGTCAGAGGTGAGGAGGAGAATGCATTCAAATTCCCCATCTCACAGCCCACAGCCAGATGAGGTCTTTGGATCTTACTCAGCACCATCCTGAACCTTCTCACAGGACAGATCATTGCCCCTCAACCCCATTTTTAGTTGCTCAAACATTTTAATCTTAGAAGACAGATATGAGGTTGGATACAGACACTTGCACCCTTGGGCTCACAAACAATGCAAAAATCACAAAACATGTTTTTATATTCTTTTTTAATCTATTTTGAAGAAAGAGCACTAAGGACCCTTATTGCAAGCATTTTTCTTTCACACGCTTATGGAATATTCATGAAGCACTTAATTTGTTTAAGCCACTTTCAAACCATCGACCTAAATAAGAAATTATTATCCAATACTTGGGTCCTATTACAAAACTTGAGGTTTGAAATTTAAATATATTTATGAAATTATATTTAATCATCAATTTTGCTTTGGTAATTTAGTTATTTTCCAATAGTTTTTCAGCCATTGCAACATGGTAGCTATGAAATAAGTAAGTAAATAACTTTCCCACACCATTCACCTGAAGATGTGCAATCACAAGCCATTACTGGGTGAGCCTGTCATTTCACTGTCATTATCACCATTTGTGACCCTGCCTTTTGGGTTCAGCATCATCCCAGATCCTTTGCTTTAGAGCAGTGAACTGCTGCCTTCCTGCCTCACACCAGGCCGTCGGGTCTTCTCATTTCTCTGCCATCTTCTGTCCACCCAGCGTTTGGCGCTGGCTCCTCTTCTGGCAGCCAACCCATTTTATCCCCTCTCATGACAGCCCTCTGGGCCTCATGGTCATCCAGTCTGAATCGTATTGCTGGAACGTATTTTCATCCTCTATAGTTGTGCTCCAGAGACTGTCCCTTTCATTTTTTATTCTAACTCTGGAGGATTTGCTTTCTTTCAAATCAGGAACCCATTAAAATTAGGATAGGAGAATTAGGATCACTATTGTGCCAGTCTTTCTGTTTGGGGCTCTGTGTGGATAGCTTGCTGGCGTGGGCTAGGGGTGGTGGAGTGGACAAAAATGCTGTATTACAAAGTCCAAGTCCAGGGGCGACCTGATCTCAGATATGACACTCTTCCTCCAAAAATCAAAAAAGGAAAAAAAGAATTTGACAATAAGACTTAGTCCTTTGAAAGAAGATACTATTCTTCTTAGTTTTGTTATAAATGCTGAGGCCCAAAGAAGGTGACTTCCAGTCCCCACAAAGATGACAAAATGTCACAGGCAGGATTTGAACCAAGTTAGTCTAAAACCTATGCTGTGTGCGTTCCACTCTGTCTTGAGAAAACACGGAAAGGGTGGAACGCGAGAGTGACATCTTTGGCATTGAACTGAAAGCACTCAAGGAAAACTGAGCCAGAAATTTTCAGGTTAACAACAGTGGTGTTGGGATATTGATCTGGTAACAGCACATGTTATCTGAAATTAGGAATCAATGTTAAAGAAGCTAAAGAAAATGGAACATCAAAAAGATGAAAATTGAAGAGTGATGTATAGAGAAAATAATCAGAACATGCCAAGAACCTTACGTAAATTAATCTACTTAATAAGTCAATCTACTTCAACCTCATGGCAACATTAAGAATTCATCAATTTTGTCCCTGGTTTTCATATGAGGAAACTGAGGTTTGGGGTGTTGTTCAAAGCCCTGTGACTGGTGAAGAGGACACTTGGAATTTGAACCAGGTTTGTCTTGAGTTCACAGTCAGCTCTACTACTAATATGTCAAAACGTTCCGGTGGAACCAGGTTCTGTCCTGCTCCTGTCCTGCTGTCACCAACCCTTCTTAATGCAGTGCACCCGTGCTGTCCTTGCTGCTCTCCAACAACCTGGCTTGTCCCCTGCTGGGAGCCATTAGCCAAGTAGGTATGACAATTTCCTTGCCAGCGTACCCCATGTAGCAGTGACATTGAATGTAGGTGACCCTGCTCAAGGACCAGGGCGGATTAGGGTGTTCCCGGTTTAAGATAATCGGGTTTAGGGCGTTCCAGTTTAGGGCTTCCAGGTTTAAGATTATTCCTGCTGGAAATAGGGCGTATCCTGCTGCCTGAGTTCCCCTTGAGTTCTCACGGGATTCAGACAGTATTTTTTGGGAGATAGAAGCCCAGTGGAAATGGATTTGGGCAGAGAACGTGGATTTCCCCAGAACGTGATTGTAGACGGCTGGTGTGAGTTCGGAAATAAAGAGTTGCTGTTTGAATCTACAAGCTGTGTGGTGGCTCGTGATTGTGTGCCCAGCCAGACTGCGGCATTTGTGCCCAGCCAGACTGCGGCAGTCCCCAAGTTCTCATCCCCCGTTTCTTTGTTTCTTTTGCTTAAGAGGCTGATGAGGAGCCAATGTGCTTCTGCAGCCCCATCCTCCTTGCCATTCCTGTAGGCTGTGAGGAGAGTGGTAACAACACCTACCACTAGGGTGGTGTAGACATGCAATGGATTGACTTATGCAAAGTTCTTGGGATATACACCCCTTTCCAATTCCCTCTTTTTTGCTTTAATAAGTACATATCTGTATCTAATAGTTGTCTTAGCCTTTTGCATTTTCTATCTGAAACACCTTACTTGACATTTTCAACCATTTTTTATCTTATTTCTATCTTCTAGTTTTTTTTTTTTAAGGTTTGTACATTCACCCTTAGTTGCTTTTTTTTCCTCTTAGTTTTCTTTTTCTTCCTATTTTGTGGATTTAAAATTCTTGTCTTCCTACATTTTTTTATCTTTCTACATCTTTTCTATCTTTTTTTGTTTTTAACTTTCTATACTTCTGTCTTTAAAGTTTTTCGCTTCAAATTTTTAATCTTCTTTATCTAAATATCGTTTATCCTATTATCTTCCTATTTTCATGTTTTTTTTTAAGTAATGCTTTTAAGATTAACTAGGCTTTAAATGATGCAATAAAGCAATCTTTTTCCGCAATGAAGGTATCTCGACCACCTTCAATTTAACCTTTTAAAGCCTTTTAATTATCATCTATACTGTACTTTTAAATGTACTTTTTCACCACCTACAACTTCA
>NW_026000037.1:3860044-3869875 GCF_001458135.2 Marmota marmota marmota
AACAACTTCAAACCTTGAGTCAACCATTTTCCCCAGTTTGCCTGAGAAAGTTCTAGGAACAGGCAACTTGAAATAAAAACAAAACAAATCAAAACAATAACACATTGTTTTTTGAAATGTTCACCCATTCTTTCTCTCTTCCTCAAGGGTGAGAAATTTCACTTACCTCTAAGCTTCAGACGTCCCCCGCACGAGCCGCCAAGTGCCGCAGTCTGGCTGGGCACACAATCACGAGCCACCACACAGCTTGTAGATTCAAACAGCAACTCTTTATTCCCGAACTCACACCAGCAGTCTACAATCACGTTCTGGGGAAATCCACGTTCTCTGCCCAAATCCACCTCCACTGGGCTTCTATCTCCCAAAAAATACTCTGAATCCCGTGAGAACTCAAGGGGAACTCAGGCAGCAGGATATGCCCTATTCCCAGCAGGAATAATCTTAAACCTGGAACGCCCTAAACTGGAAAGCCCTAAACCCGATTATCCTAAACCGGGAACACCCTAATCCGCCCTGGTCCTTGAGCAAGGTCATCTACATGCAATGTCACTGCAACATGGGGTACGCTGGCAAGGAAATTGTCATACCTACTTGGCTAATGGCTCCCAGCAACAAAGTGCCTCCTACACAGCCAAGTGCATTAGCCAGGAGAGGGGGAAGCTGATCATCTTTCTCCAAACACAGAGCAAGCAGCGAGATGAGTTTAATACAGCATTTCTCTTCTAAGGGATCAAGCTCCGTGGTTTGTATCCAGAACAAAAAATGAGCTCCTGAGACACGTGGCTGTCAATACTCATTAGATTCAAGATCATGAGTTCAAAGGTTCGAATATTTCCTATCCAAAGTCTATTCTTTTCAGAAAGCTATTGTGTACGCATCGGTCGACCTTCTGTGGCTCAGGTTTCTCTTATGTTGAAGGGGTTTGCTGGGTTCCCCTGCAGTTTGCAGCCAGGCCAGTGTGGGCAAAAGCAGCAAGGGAGTCCAGGTAGCAGCGGTTTCTCTATTCACTATTTATCATCTTTCTTAAGTGCCAGGCTCATAAGTCACCCTACAGCTTCTTGGAGAACCATTGCCCTAGGGAGCCATTGGTCATGTGCATATATTACTGCTCATCAATTTTTATTGTGAGCAGAAGGATACTTCAAAACTGGATTAAAAAAACAAATTTTGGAGAACTGGATTGTTATGAAATCCCAAGTTTCCTTGTGCCCAATGTCTGCTGATTTCAAAAATCATCTACACCACCATCAGTGGAAACTGATGATAACCAGCATTTACCTAGTACGAAGTCCCAGGATGATTTTAAAATGTGGCATTGGAGGTCTCATTTTTCTCTCCCTGGTTTGATTGCATGATTAATTATTGTGCTTATTTCTTTTGTTCTTCCTGCTTTCTCAGCAGTTTCATAAATTGACATTTCAAGATACCTTAAAAGGCCACAAATAGGGAAGGGAAAAAAGAATACTTGGCTCAGATGATATGTGAAGTATGATGTATAGAACAAGTCAACAAAAACTGCTGGCACATCACCCACTGAAGCTCTGCGGGTGGGTTGTGTGTGGACAGAGCGGCAGGTGTGTGTCCTTGAGGCCCCCCTACTGACCTCTTTTGCACCCACCACAGTCTCTTGGGGCTGTGGTTGTGGGGCAGCCTCAGCTTGAAGCTCTGTCTCCTTCTCATCTTCCTCTAAAAATCGCCGTGGCCCTGTGCTAGGTTGTCCAAGTTTTCTGAATGACTGTATCTTCACGCCTCCCAAGGACGGAGGCGGGCAATGACCCAGAACGCATGGGAACATAAGCAGACAGGAAAGCAAGATGCAAGCCCAGGACTGTGCTTTCTTTTAGCTCTCCGTTCTCCATGTGTGGATGCTTTATCCTCAATCTTTCTGAAGTCTAGAAAAGCCATTTCTCATTTGAAAAGAGACCCATCTGAGACATCAAATTAGAATCTGCTTCAAAGTAATAAATTACATTTTCCTGATTTGGTATTTTATGTGTGTGAGTGAAGACAGAATAGAAAATGCATGACATAATTCTTAGCGAGTTCTGCCTTTCAAATGACATAATATGTGGTTCCTAAGTACAAGAGGGAGAAGGGATTTTAAAGCATTATGACTGTATTTTTCTTTTCTGTTTTTGATGAAGGAATAAAGATCTAAGATCATCAGAGAATAAAAAAAGCAGATGGTTGAAGACAAGATTTATTGGGGTATTAAAATAACTTTCTTATATATGACATGATGTCAGTTAAAACACACATACATTTTACGCTTCTTCTAATGAGTTTAAAGTCTCAGAAAATGTTTTTCTTAGACATTGGGAGTGAGCTCTTGGAGCCATGTCCTGACTTCAGAGACAGACAGCTGCCAGTCCCACCTCTTGGGCCTAGCAGTTGGGTCCCTGGTCTGGATTTGCCTGATAAGGTTGTATGTGTCTGGATAACTTCATACTTGGACTAATATCTTTCTTCTCTGATATTGCGTCGGTATTTAGTAAACAGTACAACAGTCTTAAAAGGTTGCCAGGATTTTAAAGGAGACTACTCTTAGAATTAAAATGCATTTAATACAAATATTTTATTTCTGTTTCTTTAGGACTTAACTGTGTTCTGTATTTCTAAACCTCTTTGTTTATATATGGGCATAAATTCATTTAAGCAATGCATCTATTAATTTATCCATGTTATTGAGTCAAAAATCAGTATGGGAAGTAAACTGATTCTCATTACACTCCTAATGGAGACAATGTAGATTAGACCTGCAGGCAGAGTAATGGCCTAATAAAAATACCTATCCTAACATTAGCTTTTATAGGAAATATTTGAGTGATAATATCAAGTCCTTGTGACTTTTGGCCAGTCTCAGAGACATGAAAATATGTGGCATTATATTTTTTATAATCAGTTATAAATTTTCTTCATCTTTTCCTTTGTGTCCCATCAATATCTTTCTGAACATGTTAGGAACTTAGTTTTAGGATCAGGAAAAAATGAATTTGCTGAGTTTAGAAAATGCTTATGGGATTGATTGTATTATCATCAAAATTTTGCTAAACCGTCTTGTAAAACTAGAAGTGTAGGAAAGTAAAACTTCTCACCTCACTGACATGGGGTGGGCTGTGTGAGTACAGTTAGACAGTGAAATGTGACTCCAGCTAAGTGTGGCACTTTTTAAAAAAATATTTTTTTTTGTAGTTGTAGATGGACAGAATGCCTTTATTTAATTTACTTATTCTTATGTGGTGCTGAGGATCAAACACAGGGCCTTACGCATGCTAGGCAAGTACTCAGTCCCTGAACTAGAGCCTCCGACCTAGGTGTGGCACTTGTGAGCAAAGGTTTTAAGAGCATCCTCCAGATTCACTCTCCTCCTTTTCTTCCAGGAGCTCAGTCTGCACACGATAGAGGCCTCCTTCCACCAGGGTGTTGGAAGTAAGGCATGGAGCAGAGCAGCCCAAAGACATGAATGGGAATGATTAATGTGAGTGAGGATAGACCTCCGTGGTGAGCCGTTGAGTCAGTGGGTGATCTGTCACCATTACACAGCCACTGAACGCTGACTCATGCCGATAAGCTAATGAAGCAAAGATGTGAGTGGCTCCCAATTTCAAGTGAATAATCCAAGATGTTCTTAGGACTAAACTGAAATGGGAACATCATGTGGTGTAGAAATTGCAAAGCACTTTATATTCTTTTATTACTTGCATCAGCTTGTTTCACTGAGATATCTTTGTGTACAGTAATATAAATATATTAACATAGAAAGCCATAATTTTACATTCATCTCCCAATAGATGGGAGCAAGTGAGAATTAATTTGCACCCATTTTTACAGTGGTGCACTTAGCCATCTGTTGACTGAATTATTAATGCTCTCACCGAAAACATGGGTTGTTGTTCCTTTTCCTTTGGCAACAATTACGAAGCACCAGTTTGTAGCTTCTCCTTCTTCCTGTAATACAATTTTAATTTATTTTCTATCATTAAAAATTATATTACAGGGGAACATATTAAAATATTCAACAGAGGCTAATTAGCTGCCTGTGTTTTATATGCAGTAATAATGCTTGAAACTATTTCTAAATTTAATAAGTATACTCAGGCTGAAGCAGAACAAACTGGTTTTCTGAAGTTAACAATTAATCCAGACAAACCAAGTGACTTATGATCCCTCATAGACTTTGGAGTTTCCTCCCAACTCTCATAATGCTTAGTTTTCTAATCAGCAAAGGATCAAAATTACAAAATTTTCTTTTGCCACTATATAAATTTCCCCAGTGGTGCTCACCGAAGGAACAATCAGCAGTGAACCAGAGAATCTGGTAGCAGATATTGTGATTTGAGCAAAGTATATTTTAAATTAGCTAATTTGTTTGTTATTTTAAAAGTCAAGAACATTAAGACTCAAAATTTAACTTCTCCAAAAGAGTGATTTCAAAATATTTTGATTAGCAATTGTCTACCGCTGTTGAAAGAGACTTCTTTTGAGAAAGACATGGGATGGGTCACGTGCCAATAAAAAGATAATTTTATCCCAATGTCAGTTGATCATTTTTTCCTCCTAGTTTAATGGCAGATTAAAATCACCTATTTTATTTCCAAGGAAATGTGAGTTTACTAAAGTTGGATAGCTTAGTAGCAAACCAGATAGCTTTAAAATGCATTCAGTGGAATCTCTACAGGGTTTGAATTCTAATATCTTCAACTAAACTACACTTATCACAGAGAGTAAGTTTTCCTACGTCTAAGTAATTAACAAAGGCCAAGGTTCTCAAGGAATGGAATCTGAAGAAAACCTGACATTTTGCACAACACTGATGGAGTATAGAAAAAAACATTTAGAACAAAACTGAAAACCCATTAAGTGTTCTGTGTCCCAGGGGATAACCAGTCCTGGTCTTGAATGCTCAGAGAAGTTTTTCCATTGTAACATTTTTGGGATGAGTATTTTTTCCTTAATGGTAAAATAATTCTCTGTGTTCCTGTGACTCTCGTTAAACTCTTCAAAGAAAACATTTGCTCTCTTTCCTTTATTGTTACATTCCTTAGGTACAAAAGCCTGGATTTGATTTTTTTGTCATTTATTATTTTTCATTTACAGTAATTCTTTCCTATCCAGAAGTCAACATTAAGGGCTGGGATGTGGCTCAGTGGCAAAGCAGTTGTCCAGCCTGTGCGAGTCCCGAGTTATCACACTGCAAAAATAAATAAATAAATAAATAAACAAATAAATAAATCGCTATGATCTCTTAATAGAATATATCTAAAATGAGTATGATACCTTGCTTTGGGTGGGGAATTTCTGTAAAAATATTGTCTTTGTGAGACTAGGTAAACTAAAAAGAGATTCTAGAACTTCACAATAAATTAATAACAGTTTATATAAACCATCTGAAGAAAATGATTCCTAAACTTTAGATCATCAGTAAAAATAGCATCACTTTAATAAGTACAAAATTTTTTAAGGAAGGACATAAACAAATCTTATTTTTGTAAAAATTTAAGTTCATTTAAAAACATTCCTCTCAGGTGAGAAAATAACTTTTATACATCATATCGAGAGAATAAAATTTATACTTTTAAACTGGTATAATTATTAATCACCAGATAAAATAATGTAACTTCACTGGATTTATGGATTGCAAAATATACTTAATTATTAAAACTGCTTCTTTGAAAAAATATAGTTTACATTTTTTAAAATAACCAAATGAATCTATAAAATCATAATTTAATAAGTTGTAGCACATGACAATTAAATGTCATTATATTTGATCAGAAATATGCAAGCACCCTCCAGAAGTTTATTTCTTCCTAATATTTTTCATAGAAAAGGACATCCATGCATTTTCACGGAGTGCTCCTATTTGTGTATGCCAAAATGACCTGTAAAGTAAGAAAAGCTCAAATTCTCTACCTTATGATAATATGTGCCAACAACATTCCTACAAATGATTCTGAATAAAAACCTAATGAAAATGGCCAAAGTTAAGCCAAAATGTTGTTTATTGGAACCAACAGAACCACAGGGAGTTATTTGATCAGATATAGACAATTTGACTACCGGGGGTGTAGGAGGCACCCAGCACAAGGTGGCCATTGACCATAAAATCAGGGGGATCAATTTGCAATACCTGTGAGGTATTCCTCCCTGTTGTACTTCCCTTACCCAAGTTCTATCTGCTGGTGCAAAGGCCACTCACTTCTTCCCAGAGATGGGCAGCTGGAAGTACCATGGCTAGCTCTGTGTAGGGCGCCTTGCTTGACTTGGTGGTGATTAGTGACTTCAATGGTCCTCTTGGAGACCTGCCAGCGGCTCACATACCATGGCTGTCAGGGCCTCCTCTCTATAAGCCTTCAGTTCAGAGCCTTCTGTATGGAAACAGACCAAGGTGGGGAAACTGAAAACGCCTGTAGGAATCCTATGCTCTGGGTACTTGGTAGTTTGTTTATACACTTTAAGAAATTATGCTGGGCCTGGTGGCACAGGCCTGTAATCTCAGTGGCTCTGTAGTCTGAGGCAGGAGGATCACAAGTTCAAAGCCAGCCTCAGCAATTTAAGGTACTAAGCAACTCAGTGAGAACCTGTCTCAAATAAAATACAAAATAGGGCTGGGAATGGGTTCAGTGGCTAAATGCCCCTGAGTCAATCCCCAGTAGCAAAGAAAGAAAAAAAGAAAGAAATGAAATCAATTCTGTGTGGAGCAAGAAAAAAATCACACCCTTAAACCATTTTTCGCATAAATACATTTAGTCTTCCAGGTTCTAATCCAATCATTCGTTTATTCCATGCATGTTTATTTGTTGCTTCATTTATCCAGGGGACAAAGAAGAGGTGAGATCCACCTTCAGCATCTCCCTCCAGAGACACCGCAAGCCTGTGACTCGGGGGAGTTTTGTGTATACTAGAAAGGGAAGGGTAGCCATAGCCATGGCTGCCTCCATTTTCTATTGCTGCACATTAGTGTGAATTCTGGGGCTTAAAACAACACAAGATCATTGTCTTACAATTCTGGTGGTCAAATCCAAATCCAGTCTCACTGGGCTATAATCAGGGTATTGGTGGCCTGCATTCCCTCTGCAGGCTCTGGGAGAGTCCTTGTCTTGCCCCCTCTGGCTTCCAAAGACCTCCTGTGACTCTTGACTCTCTGCTTCTCTCCTCTCGACTCTGTTGCCACCTCTCTGCCTGCTCTCTCCGACTCTGGTCCTGCCTCCTCCTACAAGGATGCATGAGATTGTATTGGGCCCAACTGGGTAACCAGGATAACTTCCTGCCTCAAGTCCTTAGTCACATTTACAAAATCCCTTGACACAAGGCAGTGCACTTAGAGGTTCCCAGAAGTAGGATGTCATCCTTGGGACCATTATTCAGTCCGTCACAGTGGCCACTGGTCTGAGATGGAAACGAACAGTGGTACATGCAAAGCTTGGTGAGCGAGGTGGATGTCAATTCTCCCAGGCTGCTCTGGGTCCTGCAGGAAGGATGAGACTTGGATTTATGCAATGCGGCTTCCTGGACTCTCTTGGTTTGCTTGTTTGTTTTAAATTTAAGGAAAGAGATTTACATGACCTAATTTATGTTAGTTGTTCTGTGAACAGTGAATTGGAGCCAAGCAAGAGTGAACTAAGTGCTTACTTGTTCTCTGTGTTTTCATATGTTCTTTTGGAAATGAAAGCATTTGGAAAGTGAAATAAGTACCAATTTAAACTGATGTTTATGAGGTAGAATATTTTACTAAGTATATGGTAAAAAAGAACGCTGAATTTTAGCCACTGTACTAGAGAAGTTACCCACTGTGAAATTTGAGAAATTAAGGCCATAGTACACATGAGATTTTTCATGAGTTTAGAATTCATGAGAAACTCTCAGGAAATTCCTGGGTTGCTATAGATTGTTAGTTGAAAAGAAATAGTCCAACATTATCTAATTAAACCAATTATTCTAAGACGTGATAGTCATAGTTGTAGTCCTCTGCCATATTTTTAAAAAATTTATTGTTATTATTATTATTATTATTATTATCATTATCATTATTTTGGTACTGGGGGTTGAACTCAGGGGTGCTTAACAACTGAGCAACATCCAAAGCTCTTTTTATTTATTTATTTTAATTTTGAGACAGTGTCTCACTAAGTTGCTGAGGCTGGCTTTGAACTTGTAATTCTCGTGCCTCAGCCTCCTGAGCTGCTAGGATTATAGGTGTGTGCCACTGGATATGCCATAATTTAAATCATCTGTTTAATTTGAATATGATTTCTGCAATACCTTTGCATAGATAAATGCTTATTTTAAAAAAATGCCCTCTAAACTATGTTTCACTTGGTTTGATGAACATTAAAGGTACAGGTGACAGGTAGACAACCCTAAGTATCAAGTCCTGTAATTCCTTCATGTAATATATGTGGAAAATAATTTGCCTAAAATTCTAAAACTGGGGGGCCAGATGAGTCCCTTTCACATCACTGGTGTCCTGTTCTGATTCCAGCCACTGAGAAATGGTACCTCTAGGCAGCGGTAGTACTGTGCTATGTACTGAAAGGTCCTGTGTTGGCAAACTGGGTTTGGTTCCTGCTGTTTCAAAAAGCCTCACTGCAGCTGTAACAATTCTTTCAACCTGTAACAATTCTTTTCAACAATTCTGGTTCTGCCACCAGGAGATGTCTCACGGGAGCTGTGTTCACCTCTAGGGCACAGGTTCAGCTCTGATCTATGTGGTCTGATCTGATCCAAAGGCTGATTGTTGACCTCTGCTAATATGGAAATAAAGCCTCTGTGGGTTTAAGACAGTTTACACAACTTAAACTGAGAACTGTAGACAAGGTAAGGTAGATTCTATCATCAAACTGTGGGAAGTTTCACAAGTGCCACACGCCTGTCCCCTAAAACTTCTCCCCAACCTCCTGTGGAGGGCTTGCATGTCTGATTAACCCCCCACCCCACTGCAACACGAAGTCCTTTGCCCACCTTGATCTGTCTGAAGCCATATAAACCTAGCCACTTAATGAGCTGACCTGCTTGGACCTTCAGTCCTGAATTTGCACATATAATCATATCTGGAAGTGAGCACACAGCCAGCTACAGATGGGCTCTGCCTCTCTGGCCACAGCTTGCTCAGACTTCTGTCTTCCTGGTGGTACATCCTTAGGTAAGAAGGTTGGACAGCAACAGAAACAATCACAATTGTTCCACGATAATTTTCCATCAGTCAGTTTTTAAGATCAGGGTGATCCATAAAGAGGCCAACCATGATAACTTCTGTGATACTTTGAAAATTTCACAGAGGTTAAGCCCTTTGATGAACTTGATTCTAACTGCTCAGCAGAAGATAAGGGACTCATACAGAAAGAGGGAGCCTCATAATAATGCAGCTTCTCTGGGTAACCAGTCTTCACCTCGTGATTAAATAGTCTGGCTCCAAACTGCTCAGCACATTGTTTTTCTACCCACAGTGTGAAAGAAAAATCATCTTTGTGCCAACCCCACATCATATAAAACCCTAACAATGTGTTGAGTGTGACTTAAGAGCCCATAATGTATTTTTCATGAAGGTAAGGAAAATCCATTAAGGAGATTAATTTGTGTTTGGAGAGCTTACCTCTCTACAGCCAAAAATATTTGCTCTGCTAACTGTGGTTTGCTGATACACTATGATAGCATGGCGGCCCAGTAATGGCGCTGCTGTGTGCACCTTGTATTTTCTGCAGATGGATCACTTATGAATTATTAAACAGCCATTTTTCAAAGGGAACTGGAGATTCAGTGCTAAAACTTTCTTTTTTTTCTTTTTGATAATTATTATAGCTAAAGGTTTAAAAAGTGTGTGTAGGGCGGGGG
>NW_026000037.1:3870261-3885350 GCF_001458135.2 Marmota marmota marmota
GGGGGGGTATTATAGGCCTAATGATTTCTTCAGGAACATTTATATTGTGGAAAGCTGTTCTTTTACACCCAGGTAGTGCTGTTTGGCTGAACTTTCTAGGAAAAACAATTGTCGTGCCTATAATACATTGTTTAATTGTTCAGCAACATTATGGATTTAGTCATTTGATAATCTTCTTAGAGAAAGATAATCAAGTCAAATTTTGCAGTTAACCCCAGCACTACACACACACACACACACACACACACACATCTGGAGGGTAGAATTTCCGGTCAATTCCAGTCATAGAGACTGATCATGAGGAGAGGAGGGAGAAGAGAGGACGACAGTTTTGTCCTTCCATGGCTTCCCAGCTCCCGGCTCTGTTGTTTGGACATCTGCAGTGATTCCCAACTTGGCTCATTGCGATCACTGGAGATGAAAGGAATATAGATGGCTGTCCCCTGAGTTTCTGACCCTACTGATTTGAGATGGAGCCAGAGAACTATGGGACTCAAGGTGTTCCAATATCTGGCCAAGGTCAGTGGTCATTAAACTAGAGAGGGAATAAAAGATCCAATGGAGTACCTTGGCTAGAAATGGGCAGGAGGAGTAGAAGGGAGAAAATTCAATATTGCTATTTTTTTTCCCCAAACCTTTTCATTAACCAGCCAGTGTTCATATTTTCCACTTTGGGATCTTCTGCTCATGACATCTTCCTGCTGAATATTGTTATTAACTGAAAACACGTAGCACCCAAGGTACAAGGGTCTTGTTTTTGTCACTGCCTCAACCTCCAGGACTCTCAGAAGGAACCAGAGTGCTGCCGAGGTCTATGCAAGATACTTACTGCTCCGGGGTCAAATTTGGTAATAGAATCAGCCTGTGCTCCCTTTTTCATCTCTTCTGGATGCAGAGATTTTTCTCCCAGAAGAGTGGAGACGTTTTTCTAATTCAGGCAAAAGGGCAACACAGATGAGGATAGTCTTGGAAGGAAAGGAAGGCTGGTGCTGTAGATGAGATCCCTGGGCAAGACAACAGAGGTGCCCTTGCACCAGCTCTGGACTGAGTTCAAGGAGAGGCCTTGAACCCAGCACAGATCTTCTCAATTCCGTCTAGCTGCGGGCACCCACAGAGAGACTTCTCACCCATCCAGCGGCAAATCTGAACTGAGCTCCAGAGGAGGATGCTCAAGGACTGTGTAGCAATGGCAAAAAAAGAAAGGCGCTCCAGAGAGCTCCCAGGTCTTCAGAGACTGCAGGTCGGGGTGCCGTCTTACTGCACATGAAGTCTCTGTGATAATCATCCTTCTATATGTGAGGAGTCAGAGCCATACACACAGGTGTTTGAGATAGCTACTTTTGTTTTAGGTGACCTCATAAAAAAAGAAAAAACAAATCTACTAGCTCTTGTTGGAAAGAATTATATTAGACACATAGAATCTTTAAGGTTTATAGACAAGCATGCACTCCAAACACACACACACACACACACACACACACACACACATACACGAACTTACAAACTCAGAAGAAGCGAGCATTTGTTTTATTAGAATCCCCAGATGCCTTAGCCAGCCGTACTGGAAACATGGAAAAGAAAAGGGATAACACAGCAAAAGGACTATGAACGTGGGCTCTAGAGTCAAAGTGAGTGCAACTTTAATTCTGTGTGCCCTTGTTGACTTACATAACCTGCTTCACCCCATTTTCCTCTGTTGAGTGATGGGGATGATAGTGATCAAGGTACCTACTGTACGTGGGTGGTGAGGGTTAACGGAGAGACTCCACATGCAGAGCTGAGCTTAGAGTTTGACCCATTAGTACTCGGTGCAAATTGTTTATTATACTTTTTATTAATCATTTCTCAGTCTCAGCTTAAAAAAATGAATACCTTAACATTAATTCTTTGCCAACCTATTACAAAATGATCCAGGAGTATCTGTATTACAAAAGAGTCCTCCCCATCAAGGACCCTTTTCTCTTTAAAATTTTTCAGTTAAATAAAATTACAGGCTTGGGGAGGGCTGGGTTTCTGAAACGTTGGCAGGAGGCCTGGAATTTTAAAAAAATAATAATAATTCTTATCTCTCTTTCAATCATCAGAGCCACTACAATCACTGCCAAAACACATCTCTGTTACCATAGAGACCCACAGAGATACTCATACATTAAATAACAAACTTTACTCAATGAGAACAGAATTGAGGACAAGGTCCTCCTGTTGAAATTCCTGAATTTGATTTAGTTTTGCCAAAAAAAAAAAATGAGCATGAAGGAGATTTGAACATATGGAGGCTTCTGCAAGATTGATCATAAAGCAAAATTTTGGTTTTGAAATGTAGTATAACCTCACACTTCTGCAGCAGAATTCACTGTGTACAATTAGAAATTGTATTTTCTTTTCTAATGAGTTCCCTGCACAGCGGTGCTCTACACAGATGGTTCTCGCCTTCCTTGGAGAATACAGTCAAGAGATTTTTCTGGATGCCTTCAGATAATAAAACACCCTTTGGTGGCCCTAATCCCCAACCATCTCAATTCATAATGTACTTTTATTATGTTAATGTGTCCAGCAGTATAAAATAGTCAAAATTCTTTAGTCTTTTCAAAAGAAAATCTCCTGGTTGCTTCCAGCTTTCCCTGTGTGTGTGTGTGTGTGTGTGTGTGTGCGTGCTGGGCGGGTCTCCATCCAAGATGCATGGTACACCTACTCAAAAGAAATCCTCCAAATTCCTAGCGTTCCTGCCTCTTTAATTCTATCCTCTAATATCTAAACAGGTGAAGTGTGTTAAGAAATGCATTAGCTCCTTCTTGTGCCCATCCTTCACAGGTGTTCTTGAACCTCAGATTCGGAACCTGGGAAAAGCTGGGGTCCAGTGGTCTGGAAATTTGTTGTACATGTTTTTTCCAGGTCTTCGTATTCAGTTGGCCATGCTCAGCCTTGTTTGCCTGTTTTCTCATTAGTAAAGCATCATTTAATACGATGCGGCGGCCACTCTCCACTCTGAGAAAGAAATGTGAGACGTTACCGGAAAAAATTAATACAGCTGTACTGAGCCCTGTAGGTGTTTCCTGTCTTCCACTTTCTGTCCTTTTCCCTCTTCTTTCTTGTCTATAAAAGTAATAAGAACAACAGCTAATAAGACTTTCTGTGCCTCAGGCAAAGGATTGCAGTGTACACGGTAACTCTGAAACCTGGCCCACACATTCTGCTCAGCAACACTGAACACCCCACCATGATGTATAGCTGGAGCGCAGCTGCGAACCAAATGGGATGTCTCAGGAAATCGATGCCTCCAAGGCCCTCTATCAGCATGGGTATTTATCAGCTTCCATTTTCTGAAAGAACTCTGCGCAGTTGCCATGAGTAAATCTTATTTCAAGAAGAGTGGACAGGCATTTTGTTCACATAGGAATCTGGGAAATGAAAATATTCTATTCTTTTTCTTTTACAAACAGCAACAGCGACACCTCCCACCTGTCAGAGCTCAAATATACACCAACAAGAGGGTCAGAGATTTTCCCATGCAAGCCAGTGTGCTGGGCCCAGCCTCCTCCCTGGGCTTGCAGGGCAAAGGAAAGTCCATATGCATGAGGAAGAGACTCATTAACTCCATGGCAATCTGTGCTTCAAAGTACCTATTTTGTGGAGGATCAAAAAAAGGTTATGTAACTCTCTTTCTAATCAACATTTTCAAAATGTTAAAGTAGACTTGTTTTCGTTCTAAAAGGACAGGGAGAAAAAAAAGCAGAGATAATTCCTGCTAATAGTGTCAAATACACTTACAGGCAGAGATTGGGGAATAAAAAATCTTATGTGCAGATTTTCAAGGACTTAAAGCTTTTCAAATAAATGTATGCACCATTAGAATTCACTCGGCTATAAAGGCTTTGATCTTCCTTTAAAAGAAGCAAGGGGGAAAAGGGGCGTAAAGAAAGAAGTGAGAGAGTGAAGCTGTCAGCAATCTGAATGCTGCCAATTATTACACCCGTTATAAAGAGCTAATTAAACTCGATTGCTTCCCAGAAGAATCATTTTTACTCTTTTTGTGTTCTCTTTTTATTTGTACTGTAAAGGAACTTGATTATTGATAAGACCCATGTTGGAAGCTGAATTGGTAATGTTTTTCTACAATAATGGGGTAGGGTACTTGGGCCCAGGCTGTACAGGATTTTGACGTAGGAATTCCAGTTTCAGTCTCAAGCCTTAAGTCCGGTTTCAACCGTTTGTAAATAAAATGTAGTGTTGTGAATTTATATTTACTATCTCTAGCTCTGTTTCTCTGTTTTGCCCAAGACATACTATGATCTGCTGATTACTATTTCCAGCAAATGAATAATTATTTCCAGGCATAAACTCAAGATCTGTGGGACAGTAAATAAACTCGTTCCTTATCTCCCCACCTTCATTTGTCATCACGCCTCCTTGGTAATGACCCACCATCTCTAAAGTGGTTTCCTCCCTTTGTGTTTTCCCTGCCTCTCTTTGTTTAATCCCTCATTTTCTTTCTTTCCAAGATTATGGTAATCCACCCTCAGTTGCTGATTCTGCCCCTACCTATGAAAGAAACTTGTGTTAGCTGTGGGACCAAAATTTCTCTCAAGAAAAACTTACAGGAGGAAGGATTTAGTTGGGCTCATGATTTCTGAGTTCAGTCCATGATTCCCTTCCACTGCTCAGCTGCTCCACTCAAGGCACTGGGGAGGAAGAGGAAATAAATCCTTCCAGGGCAAGTCACAAGTGCCCTACTTCCTCCAACTGGGTCCCACCTCCAAGTGTTCAGCGGATGGACTAATCCACTGATGAGGTCAGAGCTCTTCTGACCCAATCACTGCCCGAAAGTCAACGCTGACCATTGCTACGTGGGGACGGAGCTTTCAACCCTTGAGTTTTGGGGCTGCATTCCAGATTCAGATCATAACAAACCTCCTCAGAATTTCTTTTCTTTTTCTTTCTTTCTTCTTCTTTTTTTTTTTTTTTTTTTTACTGGAACCTAAATGTTATAGCTGTTAAGACATTTTTTGTGGTTTTATGAAGCATATAATAATACAGAAAAAAAATTGCAAAACAAAATTGTGCAGATTTTCATAGATGGACAAATATATCACAAAGTGAACATACGTGAACATACCATCAGGTTGAAATGTCCCCCGTGGCCAGAACAGTGCCCCTTCATGCCCCTCCTCACAAGCCCAGAGCTCATCCAACTATTTTGTTCATTTTGTTGGTATGGGATTCTCATTGTTTATGGGTGTTCTGTATATATCATGCATATTAACTCTTGTTTGTTACTTTAGTGACTGTGTTAGTCAGCTTGTTGTTGCTTTGAACAAAATATCCGACAATAACAACTAAGAGGAAGAAAAATTTATTTGGGGCTCATGGTTTCAGAGGTTCAGTCCATGGTGGGCCAAATCCATTGCTCTGCACCTGAGGTGAGGTAGAACATCATGGTGGAAAGGAATGGGAAGGAAATATGCTCAACTCAAGGCAGTCAGGAAGGAGAGAGAGAGAGAGAGAGAGAGAGAGAGAGAGAGAGAGAGAGAGAAGCCCCTGATAGAATATAATTCCCAAGGGCACTGCCCCACTACTTCCTCCACCTGTACTCCACCTGCCTACAGTTACCACCCAGTGATACAGTCAAATTATTAATCCATCAAGTGGATTAATCCACTGCTGAGACTGTGGCTTTCCTAATCTAATCATTTCACTTCTGAACATTCCTGTATTAACACAGGAGCTTTGGGAGGACACCTCATATCCAAACCATAACAATGACAAATCCTTTATCCTTGTTGTTGGTCTTTTTATCCTGTTGGTGCTCTTTAATGATCACACATTTACAATTTTGAGTCATCACTCTGTTCCTGTGGGGTGTGATCCTTATTCTGAAACGGTAATCCCAGAGTAAGGCGGTGCCATCTGCATCCTCTTTTAGGTATTTTCTCCTGTTCCAATAGTGTGAGGACATTCTTGTATAGTACACTCTAGAAACTGTATTATCTTAAAAATCACAATCAGATCTATAAAATCTACACCAAGCTTATTTTGTAGTCAGGGTTCTTTCCTTGTGGATTTCCAATTGTCCTGCACCATTTGTTGAAAAGACCATCTTTTCCCTCACAGCTACTTAATGCCAAATTCATTTTACATCCTGACTCTGTATATTCAAATCTGTTTCTGGGCTCTGTATTTATGCATTGTTGGGTTTTCTGTCTATTTTTACAGTACACTGTCTTAATTACTATAACTTCATAATAGATCTTAAAATAATTAGAATGAATCCTTCCAATATTTTTGTTTCTCAATATTTCCTCGATTTTTCTTAGTTATATATTATAATGGTAAATTTGAATTGTCAGCTTCATTGGATTAAGAGATGCCAATGATGAAGAGGTTTCTGGGTGTGTCAATAAGGGTTTGTCTAGAAATGATTGGCATGTGGGTTAGCCAAATGAAATGGAGACCCTCACTAAGTGTAAACAGCACCGTCCAATAGGATGATGGTTTGGCTAGAATGTTGGAAGAACACAGAAGCAGCAAAGGTCAATTCTTCTTGAAGGGATTATTGATTGCTGCAGAGAGCTCTGAGAATATCAGACTCTTGCCTCTTTACTCTTCCAAAGCAGACTTTGCCAGTGATTCCCCAGAGAGTTTCCAGAAGCCTTCAGTCTCAGGATAGAACCGTTGATCCCTCTTGCTCTGGGGCTTCAGCCTCTTGGCCTGCGCAGCTACTGGTTCCTCCAGCTCTCCAGCCCACAGACGGCCACTGTGGACTATCCAGCTTCTGGTCGCATAAGCCAACCTAATAAATCCCCTTTTTACAAAATATGCTTCCTGTTGATTCTGTTCCTCTAGAGAACCTTGAATAAAACATATGTTATATATCAACTTTAGATCAATTTAAATTTTGATTGAAATTGCTTATTTATATAATTGTTGGACAGACTGACAGCATATTCAATTGAGTCTTTTCAAATAAGAATATGTTATATTTCTCCATTTGTTTAGGTCTTTTAACATTTTTATTAGTAGTATTATTTACTTGCATAGAGGCCTTAGAGGTATTTCACATCTATCACTAAATTAATTCTTTCTCCTTTGAAATATTTCAAAACTCAAAGGATGAGTTGATAGATAAATGGATAGATAGGTAGATATTTAATTATCCAAATATTTTTGGATTGTGTTTAGAAAGAGAATAAATTCTGTATTGAGTGCTACATTTTACAAATAACAGGTTAATTACAATAATTCATTTGCAGGCTTAAATTTTCAAGGTATACAGCTATAAAATCTTCAAATACTGATAGTTTTGTTTATTTCTTTAAATTATATCTATTCTATTTCTTTTTCTTGCTATACTAGTATAGCATAAACATCTGTTAAAAGAGAATACATTCAATAGACATTTTTGGATATTCAGGTAAGTAAAAGCATAGAACAAAATATTATATGTGCATGATCATTTCACTTATATTTTCTAATGGAAATTAGCCAGTTTGAGGTGGATATTGAAGAACAGTTCAGTCAAAGGTTGCCTAATTATGATGCAAATATGGGGAGTAAAATAATGGCATTGCATTTTCAGTAAGATAAGACTCTGGTGAGAAAAATGGAATTATAGATACTCTTTAAACAACAAACAATAAAAATAATCTTACTTGCAGCAATTACTAGATGCTCATTATTCATGAAGCAGGGTTTCTCTTCTTTACATCAATTAGACCTCCTAATGGTTCCTAAGGTAAATTATTAATATAATTTTCAATTACAAATTTTAAAAAATCAAGCACGGGGAGAGTAGGTAATTTGTTCAAGTCACTCAGCTAGTAGGAATCAGGGTGAGGGTCCCACTGAAGGTAGATCTGTCCTAACTGTTGTGGTCTGAGCACTTCAACATGACATCCCTAGGCTGCAGTAATAGGAGGGGCTTGTCTTTTACAAGTTCAGTCTTTCTTCCTTGAGGTCCTGGACACACTGGGTCCCAATGGGATCAATTGATGCCTCTGGAGTTTCTCATGTATGTAGAAACTGTGACCACCATACAGCTATTACCCAGGGATAAGCGTCTCTCTTGCCATTAATAATAGTACCCACCTCTTTGAGGTGTTAGAAGATTCCAATGAATGAATATTTATGGAGATCTCAGAACTGTGCTTCATGGCGCATAAGCACTATGAAGTCATGTTAAAATTTTAGAAGTATGTTATTGAGTATTTTTAAAACAATTAAGATTAAGAAAATTGGCTTTTATGGTAGTTAAGGAGGAGAGACTGGCATTTTAGGAAAGGAATGTTGATGGAAGTTATCTCTATAACCTTTCTTAAAAGCAAAGTCCTGAGCAAAAGTGAGGACACGAGCCCTGAGGAACCTGGTGTGGAATCTTCCAGACAATGGAAAGAGCAGCCCCCAGGGTCTGGGGCAGAGGGGAGTTTGGAGGACTGGAAGAATGGCAGGCTGGGTGCAGGGTCTGGGGAGCGGGGAGAGAGGGCGGTGGAGAGATGAGGTGTAGGGGCTGCAGCTGACCACACAGGACGCAGGGTAAAACCTGTTCTGTGTGGGGAAGGAGGGCTTGGAGCAGGAGGAGCTGCATGACGTGACTCACTCCGTGCCCTTTTCCTATAGCCAACTCGGGGCAGAGGACGTGCTTGTCCAAGGTCAGAAGGGAGGGAAACATCAGGAGTTATTGCAATCTCTATGGGGAGGAGAGGTAGGCTGGCCCGTACTGGCCAGCGCTGATCCTGAGGGGCGTAACTGGGGAATACTGGCAGATGTTTCTATTTAAACCTGAACACGCCCCTAAATGAGCTCTTCCTGTTGTCCCCATCACCTACACCCAAACTCACTCCTTTGATGATCTTCCTCTTCCCAGGAGGTGAGAACTCCCTTCTTTCAAAGGTGGAGTCAGACATCCCATCCGAAGTCATCCCCTACTGCTGTCTTTGTCGAATGCTGTGCATCAATCCATCCTGGGTCACTGGGGTCCACCTCTAAACCACAGCCTGGTATCCACCTGTCCTGTACCTCCTGAGTCTAATCCTCCTTTATTGTTTGCCCAGATTATTGAAAAATCATCCTTGGGATTTTCCCGTCTTTCCTCATTCCTTTATTGCCTGGAACAGGAAGAGAGGCACCTCCCTGGGCATCCTTCCTGCCCCACCTCAGCCCCCAGGGCCTGCCAGCAGGGCCAGGTGCTGCCCACGGACTGCGCAGCTCTCGGAGTCTTGCCCACCTGTCTGCTCTCCCTCTGGCTTTCCCGGCCTGTCCCCTGGGCATTCCAGGTCTGGTGGCTCTGCTCCAGCTGAATCAGCTGCCTGGGGATCCAGGGGACCAGATCACATGCGTCTTCCTGAAGTGGCTTTTGTGATGTTTTCTCCAGCAATCAAATCTAAAGATCCAACAGCATAGCTTCCCCCACACTCGCTGCTTTCTCACTTCCACGCTTTATTTTTTTTATTTTTAATTTTTTTTAGCATTTATCACTGCCATTGCCTAATAAAGTGCATTTTGTAAATTTTGTGGTTTACTGTCTGTGTTTACCATTAAAATCTAGACTCCATCAGGCCAAGAACTTCTTGTGTTACTACTTGTGATCATAATACTACATTGTAATAATGCCTGACATGATAGATTCTTAATGATTATTTATTAACACATTGAAATAATTTATGATAATGGACCCAACTTCCTAAAAAAAATCCAGGCAGTGAGTGATAAAATCATATCTTTTATTATCAGATAAATGTTCTATTTTTCAGTTTGAGCAAGAGATACGAAAAATTTTAAAAAAGTATGTAAGTTTGGGGCTGGGGTTGCAGTTCAGCAGTAGAGCACTTGCCTACTATGTATGAGGCACTGAGTTTCATTCTCAGCACCACATATTAATTAATTAAAGGTCCATAGACAACTAAAAAAAATTTTAAAAAGTGTAAGTTTATATCTGAATATATACATAACAAAACAATCATTCAATTAAGTTAATGTTTATAAAATATTCGTAAGCCCCAGGTCTTTTGCTGAGAGGAGATAAATATAAAAGTAATTAAGCTACAATGTACAGAAAGAATTCAGAATTTGTGGTTTTTAGATTTTTTTTTTTAAATATTTGATGCAGGCCAACAATGAAGTAATTTCACTTGCTTGCATAATCCCATTTTGTATTCTCACAACAGTGTCACATGCTACATTAAAACAGAGGCTTAAAGTATACCTTCTCCACTCTTCAGTTTTTGAATTTGACCATATTATTCTTCCTCCTGGACCTCATTTTCTTGTTTTTATGATCAAACAGAATTACTGAGCACATTCCCTGCATTAACATATGCAAGCTGCTTGGCACAGTGATTGTGAAATCACCTACTATGCATTTTAATTATATTAATAACTATTTTTACATCTATTTCTAATAAATTAAGTTTAGTAACTGTAACAAGCAAAGAAACTTATGAGGACAGCTATAATATGAACCCATAATCAGAAGATTATACTATTGAAAACACACAGAATTATGGAGGTTTGGCAACCGAGTACGGAAACACCTCCACTTTGGCAGGGATGTTAATTGTTACAATGTTCAGGAAAAATGTGGCCCCAGGTATCAGGAGGCTAAGTAAGAACCATAGAAGATACATTCAGGGGTCACATAAACTCCGAGAATGGAGAGTTTGATCAGAAAAAAAAAAAAACTCACAATAAAGTTAATAACATAAACTGGGCAGTTTGAGGAAGTTTCAGTACACAAGCTAAAGCCATGGTCCTGATCTTCCAGATAAGAGGGTCAGGAAAAACATTTTAGAGATTTATTTTCTTACTGCTCTAAGATCTCTACTGGAAAAGGAGGACATTGAAGGAAAGTAGAACCTTTGAACAATTGACAGCAAGTGCCCAAGTGTTCGGTGACATAATATTGAACTGGTGACAATTAACGTGTTTAAAAAGTAAACATTTTACGAAACACCACAAAGAAAAAGAATGACACAAAAAAATCAAGGTTAACTAGATTAAGTAAGAAAGTGAAGCAAACACACTTCATGCTTTGCACTTTGAGTTACTGCAGTCTTGGGGCATTTATAAGTACAAGGGATCAGGGTGATAGGGGCATGTGATCATAAGTAACAACAGTTAGAAACCCACAAATGTTGCAGAAAGTTTCATTACAGTTCAATGTAAATTTAAAAAGTAAAAAATAAAATAAGCAATTCTATATGGAGGAGTCAACTGAATCAAAACCGTTAATTTGATTTTGAGAAACTAAATTGAATTATTGAGTGCAGTAATTTAATCCAGAACGGCTGTTCCTGTATAAAGAAATTATTCTCTCTTTTAAGTAGCGTATTTCCCATTAATTCACATTCCTTCCTATTTTGTGCATATAAATTTCATAATGCTGAAGATATTGTGTAACTTTACTTTCAATTGATGTTTATTTCTAGTAGCAAGTAATTAAATGTAAAACAAACATTTGTGTGGGATACTGATGTTTCCTTACTACACATGGGAAATCTGTAATAGCAGAAGCTTATTCTTACAAGTTTCGTCAACTAAAAATTTCAGTTTAATTAAATGCAGATGGTTTGAACTGCCACAGTCTGGCTGGGCACAAATCACGAGCCACTGAAGCAGGAACAAACTTTATTTTTAAACTGCAGGAAAACACTTCACACAGCTCCCGGGGAATCCTCCCGAAAGCCACGAGGCACTCCAGGAACCCCCAGCCGGAAATATCTCTCTCGGAAATCCCTCCTCCTGCACTTCCCCAACCAATGGGAACTCTCGGGGAATCCCCGGAAATCCCCACGAGAACTCCAAAATAGTGCGAGAACTCAAAAGTTGCGGCAGAGGCGGATAGTAATGCCTCGCCTGTCAATCAATACTGTTGGCAAAATGCCAGGGGCCATACAGACTCGGCCGTGGCTCTCAGCATTGAACAAGATTAAGATGTTTATCTTTTATCATTTTTGTTTATTAGAAATTAAACCAACTGCTTATCAGCTTGATATTCTTCCTTCAAAGTATACATTTGAATAACAAGCTATTATAACATAATAGGGACAGATGGATGTTTGCACCTCAACTGAATGATATATAATTTTAATGGTCATTTCTCTCCCTTTACAAAGTCTATGCTGGCATTTTTCCAATTTGCATCTCCTTCATTAGCCCTCCATGAATTGCCCACATGACAGTTATTTGATTTAACCAATTCAAAGGCTTCCTACTGAGAATGTAATCAAGGTCTGCTGATTCAACATCATACCGTGGAGAAAAACTGTTGCAAATAGTATTATCTCTCAGTATATCATTAAGAACATTTGGACCTTACAGTTTGATAAAACTTGACACCTTTTCAACTGAAACATACAAGTAGGTAAAGATTTACCCATTTATGATGAAAATACAAAGCCTTGACTATTTGCTTAGGAGATAAATGAATATTCAGTATGTGGACTGACTTATTTATGAATTTTGGAGGTGAAGGAAAAATTTGTCAAAGTACAGTTATAATATAGCCATGTAATAACTCTAATTAAACTAGTTTTTTTGTTGTTGTTGTTGGAATTTTTGTTTGTTGTTTTTGCTTGAGATTCTGGGCACTGTTCCATGGTTCTGCACGTTTCTAGCAATTAGATGTAAGAACTGAGATGTCCCTAAAACACGTTTCTAGCAATTAGATGTAAGAACTGAGATGTCCCTAAAACAGCAACTGTATGCTTATTATCCTTTCCCTTTGAAGGGGAATAACCAGGGCTGATAAAATGATTTACATATAAATATGCCAATCTCCTATATGAATATCATTTAAAAATAGAGTATCATGGAAGTATACTTTTATTTTGCATTGGTTAGCATCAAGTACCAGATGTGTGATCCCAGCCTTGAGTTCCCCTCAAGTACAATGTGCTTTCTTTCTAGGGCTTCCTTCAGCTCATTGTCCAAAAGCTTCATTATCTACAGCAGCAGAAAGGGGATTGCAGCATACCTCAAGGAGAAGCTTGTCTTCCTTTTAGGGTCTGGCTCAGTCTGGAAACTGCACTACTGATCAGAAGGTGTTAAATTAAACCTGTTTCCAACATTCAGAAAATACTTAGAGAAAGACGTGGAAGTGGCATCACCAAGAATAACCAAGGACACTATTTTCAGACCATAATCTAAGCTTGCCTCACATTTCGAGTGCAATTATAATGAAATGCAATTGAATCTGTAACAGAACCATTTTTTCTTTCCTGCATGAGCCAAGACTATCCTAACCAGAAGCTTCCACAGAATATTCATTCTAATGATTCATTAAGAAATTATAATTATTTTAAAATATCAAACTAAGAAATCTTTAAAAAGTCTCAAAACATAGAGAGAGAACACTGTGAGATCCAGAATGATATATTAACAGTCAAATGGATCAAAATATAGATATATCTGAATACTTGATTTCTGAGAAAAGTGGTATGGAATTCAAGGGAAAGCATCACCTTTCCAATTAGTACTCCCAGAAAGGTAGATGTAGACTAGAAAAATACATAAAAGTGAGTCCCATCTTTCATACTGTTGAAAAAAATCATTTGTTGGATTTTAGATTGCATTATAGATTCAAAAGGCATTATAGATACAAAGCTGCATAAAAATTATCTCCTAAAATAATAAAGGAGGATTTTTTTTATGAACTTTGGGAGAGTTCTTAAACAGAACAAAGGATGTATCAACATTAACAGGCTGGTAAGGTGGGCTACCTTAAAGATAAAAAAGCATCATGTGGGGCTAGGGTTGTGGCTCAGTGGCAGAGCGCTTGCCTAGCATGTGTGAGTCACTGGGTTCGATTCTCAGCACCACATAAAAATAAAACAAATAAAAATAAAGGTATTGTGTCTAACTACAACTAAAAAAATTTAAAAAAAAAAGAATCATGTATCCTACAGTGTAGTTTAAAATTCAAGACTCTCATGATTAGAATTCTTCATCAATCACTTTGGAGATTATTTTTGTGGATCCATTTAATTGGACACACACACACACACACATATATATATATATATATATATATATATATATATATATATATATACTNAAATATTAAGGTAAAATTTTATGTGATATATATATATATATATATATATATATATATATATATATATATATACTTAGCTCATAAGAACAACATCACATTTTTATGATAGAAATGCATGCACTTGTATACAAACGGCAGGTGGGATGTATCCAGAGAACAGAGTAAGGGTTGATGAGGAAAAAAGCAAAGTGTGCACAAGTATATAAAGAACAGGGATGGTCATTTAGATTCTTTAGCTCTGTATATAAATAAAACATCAACCTAGACTTTCATAAGAAAAACTGAATTTCAAAGTAGCGTTGCTCATACCTCCCCAGAGTGTCAACAATTAGACCCATGCTGGATCTCGGATATTATCATTTAACCTCTCCCTGAGTTTCAGCACCTCACACATCAGATGTGGAAGGAGCTTTGGTATGTTTGTGAGCACTTCATCTTTGAGAAGTGCACATGCTTCTTTTAATTTGCTTTAAAGAATCAGTGCTTTGTTGGGAGTCAAAAGAGTAATATTTTATTGTTTTGTATGTTAGAGTGTAACATTGTTATCCTCAAATCTAAAAAAAAATGGTCTAAATGTAAATAAACATTTAAACTTTGGATAGAAAATAAGAAAAGTTTTATGAGAATGTTCCCCCTCATCCAAGTTCAGACTGTGGCATTTGGCGGCCCGTACGGGGAACTTCTGAAGCTTGGAGGTAAGTGAAATTGCTCGCCCCTGAGGAAGAGTGAAAGAATGGGTGACCAATTCAAAAAACAATGTGTTATTGTTTTGATTTATTTTGTTTTTATTTCAAGTTGCCTGTTCCTAGAATTTTCTCAGGCAAACTGGGGAAAATGGTTGACTCAAGGGTTGAAGTTGTTCACCTCCGAGGAAGAAAAATTGTTAGAGGAAAGAGGCACCCCAGTAAGACCAAGAACAGTTAGGACATGTGTTGATACAATACAAAAATGTAGCCCATGGCTTTTTAAAGACGAGTTATTAAGTATATCAATGGGACCATCATGGTACACTGTAGAAAGATTTTTCTTCAACAAGAAAGAGATG
>NW_026000037.1:3885505-3921258 GCF_001458135.2 Marmota marmota marmota
GTGGCATTTCTGTATCCTCCTCCCTTCTGCTAGTGATGGTCTAAAATTTGGGGGCCAATGGCTGTATGCTGGACCGGTAGTCAGTGACGGGTATGATCCAATTGCAGTGGTATCAACCTAAGACAGGAGTCTGACGCCTAAAGGTCAGTTTTCCGATGACGGGTAAGAACCATATGTTGAATTGGACAACCTACCAGGCACGGTCCTTAAGCCACATTGCTTGTTGTTTAATTAATCAGAAGGGGGGAGATGCTGGGAGCCATTAGCCAAGTAGGTATGACAATTTCCTTGCCAGCGTACCCCATGTTGCAGTGACATTGAATGTAGGTGACCTTGCTCAAGGACCAAGGCGGATTAGGGTGTTCCCGGTTTAAGATAATCGGGTTTAGGGCGTTCCTGGTTTAGGTTCCAGGTTTAAGGTTTAAGATTATTCCTGCTGGGAGTAGGGCGTATCCTGCTGCCTGAGTTCCCCTTGAGTTCTCACGGGATTCAGACAGTATTTTTGGGGAGACAGATGCCCAGTGGAGGTGATTTTGGGCAGAGAACGTGGATTTGGGCAGAGAACTTGGATTTCCCCAGAACGTGATTGTAGACAGCTGGTGTGAGTTCGGGAATAAAGAGTTGCTGTTTGAATCTACAAGCTGTGTGGTGGCTCGTGATTGTGTGCCCAGCCAGACTGCGGCATTTGTGCCCAGCCAGACTGTGGCATCCCCTGATGCCTAAATGTCCAGATTACGATTTTAAAACTACTCATTGTGATATTATGGCCCCGTCTCTGCTTGTGATATTACCTGTTTAAACCAGGTACTCCTTCGGGTTAAAGACTGAGTCATAAGTTTTTGTATCTTATCCTAAAATGATGAAATGGAGTATGTTTTCAATAACACTGCAGTTGATGAGTATTAAATATGCAGTTTATCATATGTATGCCTCATTTTATAGTGACTTTGTTAGTTACTAACTTGCTCTTGTATGTAAAAGGGCAATCCCTAACTGTAGAAATCACCCATTTGACCAAAATTAACAATTTCTTTTTCTGTCTCCCCGCCCTTTAGTACTGGGGATTGAACCCAGGGGTGTTCAACCACTGAGCCACATCCGCAGACTTTTTCTATATTGTATTTAAAAACAAGGTTTTGCTGAGTTGCTTAGGGCCTCACCAAGTTGCTGAGGCTGACTTTGAAATTCTGATCCTCCTGCCTCAGCCTCCTGAGCTGCTGGGATTACAGGCATGTGCCACTGTGTCTGGGTTCTTGAATTTCTTTTTAACTTTCTGGAAATATATCTTCTGCAAATAAATATTTTGTAGGGGCTCTTTCTTCTAGATTATTTATAAAAATCTTAAATAAAACCAGACACAACTAAAAATTATGGAAGAGATATGAGGAATACATAATAAGACAAGATCTTTACTCTTTGTTTCATACATTTTCGACCATAAAAAAGATTGTTTTACTCACAGATCACAGGAATTTGATAGTTTATTAGATCTGTAAAAAACTCCAGGTATTGTGTTTCATTTTTGCCAAAGCCACTCAAGAATGGAGAGGCTCCTCTGATGTGCACCCCTGTTTACACATCATACACTACCAGAAAAAATGACAAACCGAGATCACAGTGCTTTTCTAAGGAAATATAGAGTTAAAAAATAGACAGTATCTAAATGAGTGTCAGAATTACATGAAGGAAATTTTGAGATGGATGAAGCTGATTTAAGCCTTAAGAATAAACCTATCCTCCTTACATTACTTTTGAACTTAAATCTGCCAGGCTGAGTCTTAAAATTGATCCTCTCATACAGTTACTTAAGTACCAAACTAGTTAAATAAATAAATGTAAAAAAACAGTTTTTAGTTCTTCTAAAATACGAATTTCAATTTCAGATTGAGAAAGGATAGCAGATTTCTGTTTTAAAAAATTCTATTTTATATACCTTGCCATTCTAAGTGGGAAAGCTTAACCTCAGGATGAAAAGAATTTTTGTGAGTCTTTACTAGCCAAAAGGCCTCCACTTGTTTATGATATGTATTTTGATTATTATAGTACCATTATTTTTTCTTAATTTTTCTGGTTTTTCTACCCCAGATTAACATTTGTATACGTAGATCAAATGAGAACTAGAAGCCGGTGACTCCTGTGACCTTGAGTATGCCCCATTAGGTTTCTGTCCTTCGCTTCCTCCTCTGTGTTCTGGGGATGGTGTTGTCTTGCCTGTGGCCTCTATGTGAGGGATGACCAAGTGAGTATGCGTGGAACCCTGAGTGTCGCTCTTGGTACATAAGCTCTCAGCAAATATGAGCTACTGTTACATATTCCTATTTGAATAATAGAAAGCAGGTGTGTGTGTCTTCAATTATGTAAAGTGACATTTTGAAGGTTGGTGTCCTCTGTACTGGACAGGGAAACACTGAGGGGGACATGGCCACATTGAAAGGCATCCTTGAATCCCTGGCCTGGCACAGTGCCTGGTTCAGTAGCTACGCCTGCTGACCACGTGCGGAGTCAGTGAATCCCACAGAACTGGTCAGAGCAGGATTGCATGACCGAGCAGGAGGCTGGCTCTCTGATTCTGTGATTTCATACAACGCGTATGTTATTTGGTGTACATTGGTGTGGCGTTTAATTGAATTCATTTGAAATGAGGGTTAAAATTTAAGAGTAGCTTTATATACTTTGATTTGGTTTGCTAAGAGTACAAACAAGCAAAAATGCAGGTAACCACATTTCAACAAAATTTTCTCATGCAATTTGATGACATGACGCTTCAATAGTTATAACCAATAAGAATTACATATTTTAGAGTGTACTAGTATTTTTTTATTAAATGTGTACGAAACGACAAAAATGTCATTAATGTCACATTTATTCCAAATATATAGCACAGAAAGAACAGAGAGTTAAATAAATCATTTACTTTTTCCTTCCCACATTTGAAATTTTGTCTTTAGACTTATTGTATTTTGAAGTTCCTAACTTTTTATAAGATTATAAACGTAAAACAAAACATTTTTCATGAGCAAAGTGATGTTCTTGTTTATCTTATGTTTACCAAATGTATACTTCATGTATTATTTGTGATTATTAATTAATCTTTCAGCATTTGCCCATTTTGTTGACATTAGAAATACATGGTTAAACCAAACACTGTCTTATAAAAAGCAGTCTTTCATATTGTTATGCCTTCAGAATTAATGCTATGTCTCATGAACAAAATATTTACATATAGTGTACAAAACTAAGAACTTTCAATTACAGCCTCATCTACATTATAGAAACCATTTATACAACATGACACCGAAAATGTATGTTTGCAAAGTGAAGATCTGCCAAATATTTATGTCACATTTGCAGGGTTGTCTGATTGTGTAATGGAAAAACCCATCAGAGCATATAACCAGCGTTAGTGTCCTGCTGCCGTGGGAACCCATCCTCTGAATTTCCTGATTGCGGGGTTCCACCATTTCAGCTTAGCACCGACTTTGCTCTGCAGACTTACACTCACAGGATCCTAACAGGAATGTGTGTGTGTGTGGATGCACAAGTGTGTTCTTGTGTGTGGGAGGCCTACAATACCATGCAGTCCTGTAGAGCCAGGTGACTGTAACGTGGGTTATCACCAGAAAATGCAGGGAAGATTGCATTGTAAGACTTCTTGGAGCCTAAAGTAGATGCCAAAGTTAAAACAAAGTCATTAGCCTCACATGCTGTTTTACAGATGAAATAGATTAGTTTTAGTGGGTTGGCAACCATTGTATCTTGCAATCAACTGTCAATCTACTAAATTTTTATTAGCTTCATTAGACTTTGGTTTCAATTAATATTCTCTAAGGGAAACAAAACCTTTGCCCCCCAACTCAATTTTCTATCAAATATTCAATATGTTCAGAAATTTATATGAATACTGTATTTCATTGGTTGAGTGTGCCCTTGAGTTAGAAATGTAACTTTTGAATCAAAGCCATATGCCACTTTCTCTATCTGGTCATAGCAAGTAGCAAGAAAGCATCATAAAATTATATTAAGGCTATTTTTTTTTCTTTAGGTAAATTTGCCATACTTTAAATTTCTGTTTCTAAATGTCAATATTAAGGTGGACTTGTAGGAAAACTAATTGCATTATTATTTGGACTTTTATTTTAAATTGTTTCCTTATAGATGTGAAAAACAAGGTTCGTGTTGTCATTCTGAAAAAGTAATAAACTTAAGCTAATTAAAAAATAACATGAAATTTGAGTTAGAGAAGCAGGCGACAGACCAGATTTCTCATAAGGACTTTGCATGGCTCACTTCAGCACACCTCTCAGGAGAGTCGGCCGCAGGAAGGGCGACCTAGATCACTGAGTCATAGCAGCAAAGGAGGCAAAAGTCTCACGCTCCTGGGGGCTGAGAAATCACCATCTTAAACATCAGGAGAGCAGTGGTTTCCACTGTGAGGTGACTGGAACCACCAAGTGATGGCACAAACACAGTGGTCCAGCCCTAGGCTCTGTAAGGAATCAGGGTCTGTGTTTTTTTTTTTTTTTTTTTTTAAATTAATTTTCCAAGTGATTTTTGTACACACCTGTGAAGAACCAGCGCATCAGAGTGCAGATCCCCCTCAGGAGGTGGAGAGGCAATTCCAGCCTGAGAGTCTACGGAGTGAATGGGGCTTAGACAGTCCCTTTGACATGGAAGCCCAGGGATATGTGGAGTGAGGGAGAAGGGGACCATACAAGGCAGCCTGGCCTGGGGGGGTGCACATGTAAGAGAAGAGAAAGAGATGGGGAGAAGGGTTCAGACCAGGACCCAGCCAAGGGCTAAAGAATAGGTGGGAGGGACCTGGATCCAGACCTCTGTTACTGAGAAAACAAGAGAAAAGAGCATTTCTTCCCTCAAGGCAGAAGGAAAAGGGGAATGAGTGAAGCCGCACGTTCCAGAAGGTAGGGGCGATATTCAGGGACTCGTGCGAGTGTTTCCTCATCGGTTGGAACATCCGTTGGTACAAACAGCACAGACCATGCAGCTGGATTCCAAAAGGTCACAGCAATGAATTAGAGGATCTGGTTATGAGAGACTCTATTCTATTTCACTGGTGAGAAAAACCTCATTAGCCCTTCCACGCCATGTTTAAAATGTACTGAAATGCAAGAGACACTCAGTAAATATTCGTTATTTTTTTGTCATAGAGGATTGAAATGTGACCTTTCCATCCTGATTCCATGTTCACAGTGGTCATCAGAGGTTGTTCTCCAGACCACTCGTTCTTACAGTTGTCAGGGACCTAAGCTCCCTAGAACAAGCCTGAGAGGGGAGTACTGCTCAGAATGTATAAACTGGAGTTCCATCCTTTAACAGAAAAATAGTTTGGGAATAAAACTGTACGTCCTTGGCTTTCTTAGTTCATATTCTTTAAGGGCCCTTGTCCATCTACATTGATCTAAACATTTTCTTTGCTCAGTAGAGTGTCTTTACCCAGAGACAGTGGTGGAGATCGATGATCAGCCTGGAGTCTCAAGATGATTTTCTAGGTACACGACAACAAAATAGTTACAGGTTTCATGGAAAGAAAAGTAATGGCTTTTCAGTATGACTTGCATCCTTCTTAGCCTAAGCGGGGATAGAATTCTACCATAAGGTAGTGGTAGTATTATGGTTTGGATGTGAGGTGTCCCCAAAGGCTCATCTGTGGAAAACGCAAGAAGGTTCAGAGGAGACACGATGGGGTTCCTAGACTCTTAACCCAATCAGTGAATCAACCCCCTGATGGATTGACTGAGTGGTAACTGAAGGTAGGTGGGGTGAGGCTGGAGGAGGTGGGTCATTGGGGGTGTGCCTTTGGGGTACGTATTTATTTGTGTCTGGTGAGTGGAGTCTCTCTAATTCCTGATGGTCACGTGAGCTGCTTCCGTCATGTTCAGTCTCACCTCACCCCAGGGGCAGAGCCTGCTGTCTATGGACCGAGACATCTGAAACTAGGAGCCTCCAAATAAGCTTTTCATCCTTAAAATTGTTCTTTCAGGCCTTTTAGTCAGAGCAGTGAATATGCTAACTAAAAGAGAGAGACCTTGGGGTTTGACAAGAACATGAAGAACCAGAGGAAAAACAAATTCCTAATCCAGGAAACCATGGGAATGGAAGCAGGGCAGATAGGGGACAGGAGGGTGGACAGGGGAATGGCAAGCCCACGTACCTTCTTGTTCCCAGCCTGAGTCCTGGAGGTGGGACTGGGGGAGTCTGAGGGGGAAGCCAAAACCAAAGCGGGGTTTCCCACCTGGGACTCTGAGGGAGTCAGCCTTGCGGACTCCCTGTTATTAACTGATGAAGGCCACTTTGACTACGATCACTAGTTCTACATGGCTGGGCAGAAGCAGGGCAGATGACTAGTTCCCGAGACCCACTCCTTGCACACTCACATTCCTACTGGCACGGAAAAGTCAAAGTCCACAGAGTCCTGGGGTCTCAGCCGACCATGACGGGCTGGTGACCTTACCAGAGGGCTTGGAGCGTCCCGGGAGAAACCATTCTGTAGAGAACATCTGAAGCAAAAGCCCAGGAGAGTCTCAGGAAAACCTCAGCACTGGAATGTCATCCCATCCGCCATCAAGATGCGACCAAGTCATCCTGGCAACTATGGAGCCCCAACAACGAGAGAGAAACTCGATTGAGGAATATTTGCTACCTACTGCTTACCATGCATTGTTGTAAAGAGTGAGGAAACAGCCCCGAACCAATGGGAATTCTTCCAACCATGGAGTTTGAAATTATGCATGTGTGTGTGTGTGTGTGTGTGTGTGTGTGTGTGTTAGAGTCTAACAACTCAAGATGGCGCCTGGCATTTTGCAGAGGGAGTGGTTTGTGAAGGAACGCCAGCGAGCCATTAAGTGTGGAGATTCCTTATTGGTTGACTGATGTATCTAGTTTATGTTAATTAAGATAAGCTGTGTGGAATGTCTATATACCCCTCCTGTCCTACAATAAACGGCTCCCACTCCTGCTGTATCAATGTACACAAGTTGTTCATCACCCCCCGGTTATTTTGCTGCAGCCGGACTGCGGCATGTGTGTGTGTGTGTGTGTCTGTGTGTCTGTGTGTGTGTTGCTATACGAAAATTTTCTCTGGAGAAAATGTGAAGATGAGGGATTGGAGCACTTAATATTGTCTCCAAATTGCGATGATGGTGTGATTGAATGCACACTTCAAGGGTAGGAAGGCCGTACAGATAACTTGGGGGAAAACCTCCTAGGTAGAGGAAAAAGCAAAGTCTCCTAGTTTAGGCAAGAGACTCGCTGGCCTGCTGGTGGAGTGGCAGGGAGGAAGGGGCCTAGAGGTGAGAGAGGAGGTGTAAAGAACAGAAGTCAAAGATACGCTGGGGGACGGACAGCACTGGCCTCTGTTGAACTCGGAAGGTGGTTGGCCTTTGGTTCCCTCACGTGAGGGAAGTGTGAAGCTTTTAAGTGAGTTTGCCCAGAAGTCTGGCATGATTCCACATGCACTTTAGAACATCACCCTGGGCTGGCTTTAGGAGGGTTACCAGGGGTGACAGTGGAAACAGGGAGCCTGGTGGTGCCACCATCATGAGGCAAAAGGTGATGGGGGCGGGGACGCTCTGGTAGGAATAGAGGCAGGGAGGAGCTGTCAGAGCCTCGACAGAATTTCAACATTAATCCAACCACGTTTGCTGACAGATGGGTGAGATGACAGAAAAAGAGAAATCAAAGTTACTCCAAGGTTTTTGGCACAGTGACTGGGGAAGATTGTGGTGGGGATACTTTCAGGAAGGTCTGCGTGGGTGTAGGAAGTAAGTTCCCAATGTGTTGATGCTTTGATGTGAGTAGCTACATGTTCAGCGTTGATTCCAAGAGGAGCAAGGCTAGCAGGTGCATGCCGGGTATTTTCATGAAGTTTGAAGGAGCCAGAATAGACAGGAATACATACTCAGGGATCTGAGGGCCTCATTCTTTCTGAACAAACCAGGGAAACTGGGCATGGCTTCCTGACCCAGTGTGACACTGTCTGAGATGAGCAGAAAAGAGAAGTGGACTTGAGAGAGAGCAGGTGCATCTAAAAAAGACACACTGTCTATGGGTGTGGATGGATTATTGGAGTAGCTCTAGTTCATCTTCAAGCCTCCATAGGAACTTGAGACTCAGTCACTGACTTCTGCTTTGCAAGGAAAATATAGCTTCTCCGTTTCCTGTGACAGATCTCTTTTTTCTTTTGCACTTCCACCCCAAAAATGGGAAAACTAAAGTTGTCTCTATTTAACAAATGTTTAGAATCTTTTAACAGCTTTCTGTTAAGTTAATTGAGCATATGGGAAGAGCTAGTACTTTTTATTTTACTACCTAGAAAATATCAAAATACAAGTAAAACCTGCTAATCAGTGTATTTACAAGATGCGTCTCCTTCCTGCCAATGTCACCCGCAGGAATCTACAGAGATGATATGACAGGAAGGAGGAGGAACAGAAGGGGAAGGAAGAACGCAAGAGTAGGAAATAAAGCAAGATGTAAGTTTCTGGATGTGATGGTTTAGATGTGAGGTGTCCCCCCAAAGCTCGTGTGAGACAATGCAAGAAGGCTCAGAGGTGAAGCGATCGGGTTATGAGAGCCTTAACCCAACCAGTGAATCAGTCCCCTGATAGGGGTTAGCTGAGTAGTCACTGGAGGCAGGCCGGGTGTGCTGGAGGAGGTGGGTGATTGGAGGTGAAACTTTTAGGTGTGTAGAAACCAGAGTATCTGTCTGTCTGTCTATCTCTCATTCTTGGTGTCAAGCCGCTTCCCTCTGCCACATTTTTCTGCCATGATGTTCTGCTTCACCTCGACTCCAAGGAATGGAGCCAGGCTTCTATGGACTGAGAACCTCTGGAACTCTGAGCGTCAGGTAAACTTTTCCTCTTCTAATTGTTCTTGTCAGGTCTTTTGGTCACAGCAGTGAAAAGACTGAAACATTGGATTATACTATTTTTTACCTTCTGTTTATCCAAAAATCTTTATTGGGTGTGGACGGTTTTCCAGGAAATTCCCGATTCTCTAAAATGTTGAAGAGTGATTCTCTGCTTTTACATCTCTGTGTACTTTTCTCTTGAGACAGAGAATAAGTAATTAGGTAAATACATAAGGAAGCAAATAAAGAATTAGAATGTTGATGATAATTACGGAGAGAATAGAAGTCAAGGGATAGGGAGCATCCATAAGACAGGGAGGGCTTCATTGAGATAAAGTGGTTAAAAAAGATTTTCTGGGGTGAAGGCACCTGTGAGAAGATGTCACACTTGAGAAGAACTATGTGTCCATGACTTGAGTTTTAATTGTAGACAAATGGACAATAGAGATAGATAATTCATAGGTAAATATAAACAAGTGATGTAATAAATTTTTGGCCATAATTTTATTGTCACTCAAACTATTAGACCATAAAAGTGCATGCCCACAATAATCATAAATAAAAAAAATATTATATTTGATTTCTCTCACAGGAGTGTATTTCTTTTTTTGGTGATTGAGGGAAAGGTTTACTAAAACTTTTTCAGAGACAAATGCTAATTGTTTGAATTCCTAACAAAGAGTTGTTAATTTAATATGGGTCTATTTTATTTTGAAATAATTTTAATTTTACTCATTAGTTAACAGAATTATTGAACCTATAAAAGCTAGGTTATGTTCACGAATTTTTATTTCTACTTCAATTGTACTAGGCCATATCTGAGGAGTGCTATGACAATAATCACCATAAGGAAAGTAATTCTATAATTTGTTGTTGTAACTGAGTCTTTTTTAGTAGTTGAACAAGGTCATGATAACACTGGGACAACAGGTGACAGACAGGTGTGGCTCCGTCATGTACAGCACAGTCAATCGGGCTGTCAGAGTAGGGGAACAGCCACACCTTGGCAATGCAGAAGGTCTCTAGCTGAAGACCAAATATATTTTGTGTCAGATAATAAGTTACTGAAATGTGAATCATTCTTATTCTGAATATAAATTATCACTGGAAAGCCTTGAAAAAAATATAGGTTGTTGTGGCAAATACACATTGTCTTAGACCATTTTATTACAGAACAACACAGACTAGAAAATCTATAATAAACAAAACTGGACTGGTTCACCGTTGGAAGCTGGGAACGGAGACCCCAGCCGCTGTTGCCTGGTGAAGCCCTTCCTGCCAGTCCCCACCCGAGGGAAAGGCAGAGGGCGGAAGAGAAAGAGGCAGAGGGGCGAGTTCATCCTGTGCTACTGAACTCAACCCCTGATAACTGCCCTGATCCATCCTCGAGAGCAGAGCCCCAGGGCCCATCACCCTCCCAGGTCCCACTTGTCAGTGCTGCTCCCGTGGCCATTAAATCCCCGCATGAGTGTTGGAGGGCACACTCTGACAAGGCCTAAGTGTCCACTGGGAGTCAGACAACCTCCGGAGAAGGCTGTCCTTGTCCCCCAAATCTTAGAGACACAGTGTTTCTATCTGTTGGATGGTACTGGGCTGTTGATCATTTTTAGTTTCCATATTAATCAGCAGTTATGATTCAGAATCATACTAACTTCCACGGAGTGCACCGTCAGGTCTACATCCCTAAAATGATGTTGTCTTGGAGTGGAGGTCTTTTTCTGGAAGAAGCACTTTGGAATCTCAACCTCTTTCACACTTCTGAATGTCAGGATGGGGATTCGGGGGCTGTGCGACAGGGAGCTGTGACAGTGAAACCACCCTTAGTTATCCTGCTTCTGGCTTATCAGAAAAGCAGGACCGTGCAGACGGAGTCGCACTATTTCTTACCCAAGCCAGATTGGGGAAAATGGAATTTGGCTGATGATCAAAACTAGTTGCAGAAGAATTTTTATTAATTAGACCAGATGGAGACCAATAATAGCAATATTGTAGAAAAGAGTTAAATTACATTAATAGTTGTTAATTAGCCTCAGCAAAATGTTTCTGAGATTAAAGTATTTTTCTAAAAAGTTTGCTCCTTAAAATTAAGTTCTTTCTGTGATTTCACTACTGGGTTTTTTTTTTTTTTTTTTTCACTGTAAAGATACCAAGCCATCAAAACTTCTTCAAAGTTTGTGGTAGCCATGAAAAAGTGGTTCACTCATCTATCAAATATGTTCAAAATATGTATTAAGCATGCACTAAATTTCAGGTAACTACTGGGGACAACACTGATTGAAACAACCTGTAAGAGATCAAGATTATAAATCATAGCAAATATTAGGAGGCAGAGAACTCAAAATATTCTTTTTAAAGAGTAGTGACTGAACATAATGGAGAAGTTATTTTAAACACAAGAAAATTATCTATATAAAGCATGCATATTCTATATTAATTTGCCCAGGATATGGTCTGGTGTGCGTAGCAAGAGTGAGTAGGTTCAATTTGTTGTCTGGTAAGTTTTAAAGTTCATTTGTTTCTTCCTTCCCTACTCTCTGCTTTGATTCATGTATTTTTCTGAAGAAAGCCGAATATCTGTGGGACGAGGGACAGGTGGCTTGACATCCCTGCATTTACTCCCAGGTTTCTCTGGAGAAGCTAAGACAGCAAGACTGGCAGCCTAGGATTTATTTGCATGAGAGCCACAGCCTACACTGGAGAAATTCCTATAGTAATTTTGGAATTAGTGGCTAAGTCTTCTGTTGCGAAGAATGATATTTAAGTCAAAAATTCTGAGAAAATCTATCAAGAGGTGGGAGAGGTTGAAAGAGACATGCCGAAATCTGAGGCAGGCTCAGGAGTAGAAAGCCAGATGCAGGAACAGGTGCCGCCCTAACCAGGGGGTCCTAGAATAAAAGAGTCCATGAAGCCAAAAAAAAGTGCAATGGCTCAAAGGTGGCCGCCCCAGGGAGCTTTAGAAACAGTTATCATTGCCCTGAGTGAAACCAGCTCCCTGGCTTAGACCTCAATAGCTGCAGAGAAGTGATTGGCAGGAAGTGTCCTGCTGAAGGTTTTGCTGAGATTCACAACAGCACTATCAAGGAGATAAGTAAGTACACAGAGTTAAACAGACAATGATCTAACAAAAAGGTGGGTCTTTCTAAAATCTCAGAATCAATAAAAGGAAAAGATCATCCATGGACAAAGGATGCTAGGCGTGGTGTGGATTGTTGCCTGGCCGCCCTCTGACTAGAAATTTTCAACTTAACATAATAAAATAGGTGATTGCCTTCCCCCAAGCAGAACAGCATGGCAGACTGTACCAGCCTCTTACCCAGTGAAACTGATGACGGTTGTTTAGAAAGCAATCGTTGAATGCCTGTGGAAATCGTCCTCTGAGCCAAGGGTAAGTGAAGAAACAGCTCTGTGGCTTGTTACAGGGTGGGTTGGGGGTGCCACTTCCCAAAGTTTGGTTCTGATCATCCAGAAGCACTTGCCTGGGAGAAGCAGCAGGGGTGAGGGGGCTCCTGGCTGCTTTCCCAGGCACCGGGAGCTTCAAGCCCAAAGACCTTCTCAGCAGCAGTGGAGACTGGGGTGAAAGGAACAGGATGGGGATCCTGGTTCCCCTAGTTAGTGGAAGAGAACTACAGAATCATACAGCTGGGAAGGGAAAAGCCCTCCGGGTTCAACACAGATATCAAACAGGGACCGTCGAATTGAACTGCCTTTCAGTTAGATTCCTTTGTAGGGCAATTTACACTCCAAGGCATCATTGACAGCAGTGGAGCCATCAGCCAGCAATGAGTTGATCTTCACAGCTTGGTGTGTTAGGGGAGAGAGGAGTGGTACCCAGGGCACCTGTCACCTGAGGTTGCCGTGGACACAGACGGACGCCAGGACTCAGCTCCCCAAGGACCTCACACTGGGGATGCATGAGAACCACAGGTTACACTGGAGAAATTCCTCACTAAGTGAGGAGTGGAAGGGACTTCCTTGATTTTCATAATTACTTATGCATTATTGGACCATGATGTAGATTATTATTAGCTTTTTAAAGGTGAAGATATTTTGTTTTCATTTAAAGCATCAATCTTTAACTTACCTAGTTCCTCTGTTTCTATTTGTAATGTTATAGCATATTCCCTTGAAGATATTATTGGTTTTAAGTACTTTAGCACAATCTAAAGTTAGGTTAAGTTATTTTTCAAGACAAAAAAAATACAAACTTATTTCAAAAAATGCTGAAAGCTTATTCACAATTTAAAGATGAGCATTTATTAGAAGATTGAGTTATTATTATTTTTTTAAGTACAATTAAACTATGAATGAACCTCAACAAATGTGGAAGTGTAGGCTGGGATATAACCCAGTAGTACAGCTCTTGCCTAGTATGTGCAAGGGCCTGGGTTTGATCCCTGGTAGAAAGAAAGGAAAGAAGAAAGGAGGAAGGACAGTGAAAATCAGAAGCACTTTATAGTGTTAGTAATCACATCAGTATCATTCATCACCAGGATAAGCTGATGACAGTATTTTAATTTTAATCAAAAGCATTAATAAGTGTCCATCATTATATGAACTCCTTGAAGGAAAAGCAAGTTTCATTTACTTTTCCCTGGAGCACGAGTGTCATAAAGAGAAGGCTGTCCATAAACGTTTAGTAGAAACAAAGGGTGCAGAAAAGAAAGGAAAAAATGTAGACACACAGAAAACAAAGAGTGAACATTCAACAAGCAACCAGAAAGATTTTGTGCCAAATGCTAACATCCCTAGGATATTATAGATAGATGATGTTTCAATTCAATTTAAAATTCATTTTGGAAGAAAGAGTCAATTGGACAGTAAACTCCGTTTTTTTCAACATCGTGACAGAATTGATGGTCCAGTGAGCCTTTAAAACACTCTTTTCACAATAAAACTAGTTCTTGGCTTTTCTTTTATTGTATACAATTTTGATTTACTGAGCTGAATTCTGCAGTTCTAAGTGGAAAACGTTATGAAAAGAACTATTCCCTTTGGCATTTATATTTTCTCTTGGTAACAGGTGCTTTTATTTCGTTTTAAAGAGCAGACTTTTTCCTATAAATCAGCATGGTGTTTCTCCTTTCTTCATTGCAATGTCAACTTCTGGTTTTACTACATTCTATTGGGTTGCACTCCAAGCTGGTGCCAAACATATTTATAGTATGGTGGATCACTTCACAGCATTTTTCAAAGTTTTTGCCTTAATGAGGCAAGTGCATGCATATTTATTTATAAAACTGACAGTGTCAATAATTCTAAATGATTTATCAAAGGCCTTGCATGTCTAATAAGTATTCAGTTGTATCTGAGAGAATCAGATTCTTTTAACATGCATCCTCTGCATTGTCCTGACTTATTACACATCTTTGTGGGACTAATTTGCCATCCTTGTGGAAGATGAGAGATTTACTGGGTAGGACATAGTTACTTTAATTGTTCTGGAGTCAGTCTCTTCTAGATTAATTAAACCATGCTTAATTTATTGTAGTAGTAACTGTGAAATTCTTGAAAATGCCTATATTCTTGAACATTAATACCATGGGCTTTAATCAGAACATCAACGTTGAGTGATGAACTGGGAAAGAAAAATTTAAACCTCTTAAATTAGAAAGCTTTGCTCTTTCACATCCTAATAATAAAATCTGGGATTCATTGGTGATAATATGATGTATGCCTCTGGACTTTGGAAGGCACAAAGCTGTGCTCGTGTAACTCATGACAATGTATTGCTTTAGTGCATCTCTAACAACATGTTATTGGAAAGTGCACTGCTATGGTTTCTAACTTCAAAGTCCCTGACAAGATCATAATTTGGAAGCATGGCCCCCCAGCACAGCCAGGTTCCGAGGGGGGCTTTGAGGTAATGCAGCAGTGTTCAGAATTTGTAAAAAGGGTGGGTTGTGAGAGCTGTACCTCCTCAGTGGATCAATGCATTTTATGAATCAATAGTTAGAATGGATTACTGGGGGGTAACTGTAGACAGGTGGGACGCGGCTTGAGGAACTAGGTCACATGGGGCATGCCCTTGGGCTCTGTATTGTTGCACCTGGATTCTCTCTTCTCTCCCAGCTTCCCAGTTGCCGTGAGCTGAGCAGTCTTCTCCAGTCACACTCTTCTGCCTAGAGCGATGGAGTCGCTGACCATGCACTGAGCCGCTGAAACCGAGAGCCCCAAACAACCTTTTCCTCCTCTACATTGTTCTTGTCAGGTATTTTGGTTATAATGTTAAAATAACTAGCACATGTAGTTTTTATTTTTTTTTTATTTATTTATTTTTAATGTTTCAACATTATTAAATTTATTTATTTAAAATCAGTATAAAACATCATGTTTCTATTTTTCTGCTTCAACATTAGAGATTCTGCTAGGTCTAAACAAAGAAATACAAACAGACAGAAATATANATATATATATATATATATTATATATGTATTATATATATATTGATCATGTAATATGTGACAAAAGTTATTTAATGAACAAGAAAAAGATAAGATTTTCAGGAAAACATTGATACAACTGAATACGAGTTTAAATTAACAAGTGCTGCATGTCTATGTATAATAAGAATGGCTTCTTCATCTCACATGAAAACATGAATTTCCAATGGATTTAATATGTAAATATTAAAAGATTTAAAAAATATTTATTAGAAGAAAATGCATAATTTTAACATATCTTTACACTGAGGAAGGCAAACCTGATCAAGGCCCAAAGTTAAGAAGATGACTTAAAAATAACTACAAATGTTTTAACAATATTAGCACATGTAGTTTTTAAAGGAAAGAATATATATTTGAAAAAACACCCCGCTCTATTTTAATGGTTATTTTGCAGTAAAATAATTAATATCAACCTCAGTTACTCCCAGTGCTTCCCAAACTTTTCTTCTTTCTAGCCTACCTAGGAAATAATTGTTTTATCTGCAGGGCACATACATGACACAATGACAGAATGCCTGTGTGACACAGAGGGAACAGCTCCTCTGGTTGCCGAGAGGAGCCCTGCTCCACATAGGTGGGATGCTCTGCTCGCTAACATATATTCAAGTGTAGTGTCACCAGGCTTCATAGATATTCATCAAAAAGCTCACAGGCAAAGAATATTGCATATATGCAGAATATACACTATGCATAATTTTAACTGGTCATTGACTTAGAGTGTCAATATGATTTCTGTCTCTTGTTCTTAGAGTTCCTATCACGTTGCATGCCTATCTGTGTCTCCGCATAAGAACTCTCTGCTTGTGTTTTAGGGTCTCCAGTGTTCCCACACTCCTTGAGCTCAGGTGAAGCATTTGTTGCTGTTTGTCAATCTTGACCCCATGGCATAACCCATGGTGCCTTGGGGCAGTTGTATGTTTAGTTTATTAGCTTACCAGCTTGCTCCCTGAGGTTGACCTGATGCAGAATTAAGTTCAATGAGAGCGAGAAAGGTCATTGTTTTTCAGGTTATGGAGATACGGTCATATCCATGTGGTTTGTGGAAGATCCAGCTAGAGATGGCCTATGTTCTGGAGTCAAAGGAGAAGAGTGGATTAAGATTGTAGAATAGTGACTTTCAGATTCTGGATAGATGGAGGAGAAGGAAGTTGGACAGTAGATACTAAAACACAGACAGAAATAATAAGTTCTAATGTTGGACAACACAGTGAGGTGAATAGAGTTCATAATAATCTATTACATATTTATCAATAACTAGGCTCTAAGTATGAGTTAATAATACAGAGACGCAATGTTAATTACCTTGATTTTCTCAGTGCACACTGCATAGACACATTCAAATACCACCCTGTACCTCTAAATATATAGAATTATTATGTATTAATCAAAATTAAAAAAAATATTTAAGGATACATAAAAGCAAACTTCCCTGTTTTGATCATTACTCATTGTATACATGTATGAAATTATCACACTGTATATATTTAGTTATAGGCATGTTCAATTAAGCAACTAAATATAAATTAAATTAAATTTTAAAAGAAGCACACGTTTGAGCTGGGTGCGGTGGCGCTTGCCTGTAATCCCCAGTAGCTCAGGAGGCTGAGGCAGGAGGATCACGAATTCAAAGCCAACCTCAGCAAAAGCAAGTGCCAAGCAACTCAGTGAGGTCCTGTCTCTAAATAGAATGCAAACTAGGGATGAGGATGTGGCTTATTGGTCAAGTGCCCCTGAGTTCAATCCCTGTACTCCCCCCCCCAAAAAAAATGAGGTACTCTTTTGAAATGATTATGTAAGTCTAGGAAAAAGAACATGGAGGCAGTGATTAGAGGAGTGGGATTCTCTGTTCTCTCAGTTAGAGTGAAAGATCTTTTGTCAAAATGGGAAGTGAATACTAAATCAGTGTGCTTGAAGTCTTCCAGCAAAATACTATAGACTTTAAATGGAAGAGATCTCTTTTCTCTCAGTTCTGGAGGTGGGAAGGTCCAAGATTTAGGTGTTGGGACTCAGTTTCTGGTTTGGGGGTGGTGGCTCCCTTGCCAGATGCCCCTTGGCTATGTCTTCACATGGTGGAGAGATCTCTTTCTTCTTCTTATTAGGGCCACAGTCCTAAAGATCCTATCTCCAACCAGTCACACTGGGGATTAGAGCTTCAACATATGAATTTTAGGGTTTCACATGAAAAAAAAATCTTCCCATAAAAATAGTAGCATCTGTTCAGGAGGACATCTACAAAATGATGTTTATGCAGCATTATTCAGAACTGTTCTATAATATTATCCAAAATGATTGGTCTAGCAATGCTTGGTTAGATTATGGCACAGTCACACTATTACCATTATATTGTATATAAACAAGGTATTAGCCAACTGCCCATTGCTATGACAAAATACCCTGGGGTAATTAACCTATAAAGAGAAAAGCTTTGTTTTGGCACCTCGGGAGGATCCATGGTGCTGGGTTTCTGATGAGGCAGCACATCATGGTGGGAACATGTGGAAGAGCCAAGTAATCAAACCTCCACAGAAAGGGCGAAGGGAGAAACGGAGTTCCCATAATCCTCTTCAAACTGAGTTCCCATAATCCTCTTCAAAGTCATGCCCCAGTGACCTAAGAGCATCTGCTAAGACCCAACTGTTAAGGGTTCCAATACCTCCCAATGGCACTACCCTTGGGGACAAAGTCTTTAACACATGAGCCTTCTGGGGACACTGATACAAATGTTAGCAAACATCAAAAAAGTAATTATGATTTCATCAGAAAATGTTTATTTTCGTGATTTATACTGAGCAAGTTAAGATATAGTAAATGTGCATAATTTTTTTCATTTATGTAAAAATAAACAAAGAACAAGCACTTCACCCAAGTATGTGTGATCAGACAAGTTTAAAGAAAAGCATGGCATGATACATAGTAGGCTGTCCCTGGGGTCTACCACACGGAGCAGGAATGAGGCAGGGGAAAGAATGAGAAGATAAAAGAAAGAGTGGGAGAAAAGTGTTCTAGAAAAGAACACGAGTCAAGAGAATTATAAGACAAAACACAGACTTGAGGAAAATATTTGCAAAAGACCTATCTGGTCGAAGATACGTCATCAAAATCTACAAAGAACTCTTAAAACTCCACCCTAAGAAAGAACAGCTTAACTAAGAAATAGGCAAAAGGCTGGAACAGATACTCCCCTGAAGAAGATACCATAGACGGCAAATGAGTGCACACACATAAAAGTGCTCCAAGTCAAATTTGCTAAGCCTGAATTCTGTCCTCCCCAAGTCTGTTTGTTGGAATGCTAACTCCTAGTGCATCCCTTGAAAGAAGAGGAGTGGTGGGAGAGATTCCTCCCTGGGTGCAGGAACCACATGAGGACCCCCATGGTAGCTGTCTACTATCCAGGAGCAGAGACCAGCAGAAACCAACCTGCTGGCTCTGTGACCTGGCACTTCGAGACTGCACAGCTGTGAGAAAGTAAGTGTCTGTTATTTAAGCCACCCCGTCTGTGGTATTGCATTATGGTGGCCCTAGTGGACTAATAATGCATTATGGTGCGAAGGAATTGCAAGTTAAAACAACAATACACTTATTAGAACAGAGCAGCCAAAATTCAATACACTGATGACACCAAACGTTGGCGAGGATGTGGAGCAACAGGAATGCTCACTCTTTGCTGGTGGGATGGAGAAAGCCATGCAACCCAGCAACCTTGCTCCTCGTATTTACTCAAGTGTGTTGCCAGCTTATGTCCATAAAATATGCACACAATGTTTGCAGCAGCTTTATTCATAGTTCCCCAACTTGGAAGCAAGAAACAGCCTTCAATAGGGGAAAGGGTACATTAACCAGGGTATTCCAGCCAGTGGAAAAGAAATGAGTTACCAAGCCAGGGTGGAAAGGACTCCTATCACTAAGTGAGTGAAATGCCTACAAATGAATGGTTTCAACTATGAGCCATTATAATGGAAAAAGCAAAAATATGGAGACAATACAAACCTCTGTGGCTCTAAGGGGTTGGGGCAGAGGGGGTTGAGCAAGGGCATGGAGGATTTTTAGGGAAGTGAAATATTCTCTATTGTGCTACGACACTGAATGTATCCTGAGGTCAAGGGCAGACTTCTAGTCAGGTAGATGTCATACAGGTTCAGCAGTTGTGGCAAATCTCCACCCTGGACAGGGGAGGTGTTGCATGAGTAAGGGTGGATGGGTGCAGGGGAGCTGTGCTTTCTGCTCAATTCTGCTATGAACCTAAAACTGCTCTAAAAATAAAGATGTTTTTTAAAAAGAACATGCACACATTTACCTATTTATTGGCACATTAAATAAAGGGGAAAAAAAGGATCTCTGGTGATTATGTGTGCACTTTTCCTATCCTGACTCGGCTTCCTCAGCATTACTTTTTGTGTGGATAACTGTGCCATTCCATTTGTGCCTTAATCCATCTCCACATCCTCCCCTCGTCTGCCGCTCCTCTCTCCCGGTCTCTGTTTTCTGTCTATTCTCCTTCTGCACACTACACGTAAATGACACTTAGGTGTCTACACACAGTTACGGGTACAGTCTTCTACTTCCCATGTTTCAGTGGCTCACTTTTCTATTGTTGTACATTAAATTAAAATATAGTTAATCTGTTATTGCAGTGGATGCATTTTAACACAACAGGTTTTCATTAACAGATGTTATAATTAAACAGAGAGATTAAAAATAATGGAAACTGAACAAACATAAATTTTACTTTCCACTGTATCTTCTCAAAACAAACCTACTTTATTTTAATATTATTTTATTTAAATTACAAATCAACCATTAAATACTGTCCACCTGAACATTTTGGTGTGTAACTATTTAGTGGAAAATAATCTGCTCGTTCATAACTGTTCAAGTTTTGTTTGTTCTTTTTTTCAAAAGTCTAAAGACTGCTAGGAACTGACAGCTTTTTCTTCTCAAGACAGCTTTTATATATAGTTTTGACAATTTCATATCAGAAAAGATGCAATGTGGTAGGCCATTGTGTTAGTTGATTCTGATGGGACCTGATGGGGTGGCTAAGCAGTGGTCAGGAGGACAGGGGTGGCTGAGGAGAGCGAGCTGGATGCAGCTGCAGGGCCACAGTGGACAGGGGCTGTCGGCCTCCTTCGCTGTGGTGATGGATCCCCAGGCATATGCACGCATCCCGGAAAGTGAGTGTCGGCAAGAACTCTCAAAACAATTCAGGCTCTAAGCTGGTGGTTTTGGAACAAGTTGGCCTTGGGGGACACACTAGAAACAGAATACGTGAGACAAGTTCAGAAAAAGAGTGGCAGTGGCGTGAAGAGGAGGGAGATGTTTTGTTGATGTCGGGACTTGGAAGCGGGGAACTGCCCTGAACTGACTAGGTGTGTCTGTGTCAAGACAGAGGAAGGGGGTGTCCTGGAAATCAGGTAACAGATTAGGGACCAGGAAATTGTCAAGGAAAAGGAGACAGCAGTCCTAGGTACCTGAGAATTGGGAAATTCCGCTTGGAAACACAAGCAAAAGGAGACTGGGTCCTGCACCAAGCCCAGGCCACCAGGAATGGTAGCCCTGCCCCTGTCTGCCACTGGTGTGGCAGAGTGCGATGCCTCCTGAAGTCGCCTTCCAGGAAAAGAAGTAAATAAGCACAACAATAAAGTGACAAATTGAACTCTTATCTAGAGCACAGACCCAAAGAGCAACGGAAAGGTAATAGAAAGGAAAGAAGACACCACAGTGTCACAGCAAAATCCAGGGAGCGAGAAATGAAAGTCACTAGAGGACAAATACATGACAACATTAAAAAAAATAAGGATAGGAAACCTGAATGTTAAAAGTTGAAAAATATCTCTTTCACTTATTTTTAATTGGAAATCTGAACACCAATTGGATATATGATGACATTAAGGAATTACTATTTGTATTTGTGGTAATGACATTGTAGTTACTTTGTTTTAAAAATGTTCCTATCTTTTAAAGATAAAAAGGGAGTATTTCAGATGAAAAGAAAAAATTTCTTGAATTGGCTTCAAAATAATCCATGAAAATGCACTGCGTGGGTAGAGATGAGACAAGATTGGAAGTAGGTTGAGGATTGTTAATGCGGATACATGGGTGTAGCAGAGCTCACTGTGCTGTTCTGCGTACCCTTCTATATGTTGATGTATTCAATAAGAAAAGCTGTATGTACGTAGTATGCTTTTAGACATTTTTAAAATATCTTATCAGCCAAATGGTTGATGCAAAAGCATACACACACACACACACACACACACACACACACCACAACCATCACACACAAATATGCATGAGGAATCACATGAGAAACTTTTTTGATTTAGGATTCTAACAGTCTGTACCTCTACTTCTAAATGGTTCAGACAGTATTTGGAGCAAATGACTTTGAAGTGAAAATGCAATACTACCATTCTGGAATTAATGCTGGAAGGAATAATATGTGAGTTAAGCAAGTTCTCCCTGTCTCTTAAAGTTATCGCAAAGGGGGCAGGTAAGCGCAGGAGCACCAGCGGGGTTAGTGTCCTAATGTGTACCAATCAACGCCCCACGGACACCGAGGGAAAACAAGATTAACTCTGCCTGTTTGGGTGGAGGATGGGACACCTAGAGAAAACATGGACCAAGACGATAAAAAAAAAAATGGGCTGATTTCAATTTTGATAAGTTTTTTATTACTCAGAAAAATGTGCATTGTACATTATAGCAAATTGCCTTGAAAATTAATGACAAAATATGCAGATAACCATGAGGGACTTGAATAGAAAAGTGTGAGATTGGTCCACAGGAGGCTTTGGATAGAAAGCTATTCCTGCAGATTGTGTATTTCATGATTCCTGAGTTTTGTCAGTTTCAGGATTCAAGTTATGAGTCAAATTGAGAGGTGAATCACCTGTCTCTTCTGCTGCAATAGAGAATAGGACAGGTTCAGCTAGGGATGGCGCAGCTGGGCATAAGGGTGAACCTGGCAGTGGGGTGAAATGAACTTCACCATGGTGGGTTCCGCCACAGGGAAGAGGTTGGTGAGTCTGGGCTGATTCCCCACTCAGAGGACTATGGGCTGCTCACTGGAGACCCAAAATGCCTCAAGGACCTAGTGCTACTAGTAATTCTGGAAGGTGGGGGTCCTGAGAGAACCACACCAACGCTGTCGGTGTTCTCAGAGGTGATGTTCTGAAAGAACTTGGAAAGCTCGAGGACCAGGTTCAGGGGCCTCCTTTCAGTAGCATCTTCTTCAGAGCCCAGGGTTACCATAGCAACAGAGGAGGACTCCCCAGCCGGGAGTACCTGGAATACACCCAGGGTCTTCACCCTGTCTCAAATATTTCAATAGAGTAGAAATACAACAAATTGCATATTTTTATTTTAGAATTCTTTCAAATTCACTGCCATGAGTTATTTCAGAATAAAAAGTTTCTAACGAAAATCTTTCTCATTGTGTTGTCAAATTTAATAATACTATTAAAAATAAATATAAATATATTACTATTTAATAATAATATATTTTGACCAAAATAAACATAAATAAATGTAAAGTTACAATAATGAACAAAAACAGCAACAACAAAACATCATACCTTCTGCCTGTAGTCCAGCCTACACAGCCTGGGAGCTAAACCCTACTTTTCTAAACTCCTTGATTGACAGTGCCTGTGCCTGGAGGCAGATGGACAAGAAAAAGAGCTATCAGATCACACACAACTGCCAGCCTGATGGGGTCGGCAAGAGGCTCTTTCTTAGTCACCACCCCCTCCTGACCCTGGGTGTCCAAATTACTCCAAACACCCAGCTACTCTGCCTTTGGGTTAGATAGACATAAAAGACAGAATTGGAAGCAGAGCAGAATGTGACTTTTGATACTTCACGTGAACACATGAACCTCCATTTCAAGTCCACATCTCTGAGCTGTTAATTTTCACTCAGCTTCAGAATAATATTTTTGAACCAATCTCCCCCCAGTCCTGTTATATGAAGCCAGTAAGTATATTCCCTCTCAGGATCCTTGAAAAATGGCTTAATTTGACAAAGAACTCTCTCTCTCTCTCTCTTTTACTTTTTTCTTTCTTTCTTTTTTTTTTTTTTGACCATGGGCCAAAGTCAAGTTGAAAAATGATCCTCCACCTCTACATCAGCAGACTTAGCCAAGCTGAGTAACTGGAAAAGGTGAATTAAATGAGGTCTATAGACACTCTGAGACGCCTCTCTGTCACTACTGGCCATCTAGTGAGGCAGGGACAATAAATCCTAATTAATAGCACCAACTATAATAATAATGCAGACGTCTGCTTTGTAGTTCATAAAATTAAAAAAGAATGAAATAAGAATTTGCTGTTAACACATCAAATGTTGAATTTAGAACCTATGTGAGACTCAAATCAGTATGACTTTTCACACAGGGTAAAGTGTTAAAGTTCAGCTATAATAACTTTCTCACCCGGGGCTGGGGTTGTGGCTCAGTGGAAGAGCACTTGCCCAGCATGCTTGAGGCATTGAGTTTGATCCACAGCACACATAAAAATAAAAATAAAATAAAGATATTGTATCCACCTAAAAAACTAAAAAGGAAATATTAAAAAAGTAAAAATTTGCTCACCCATATAAACAGAAATAACAGTAGATTTTGTATCCAAATTATTCTTTTCCTTTATTTGTATCTATTACAAATAATTTAATGGATTATCATTATTTATTTTTCAATTAAAAGAGGAAAGAATAAATGCTTGGAAAAACTCTGTTGTCTTCAGTCTAGAGGTTCAGAGGCCTCTAGAAGTTTTTTGAAAGGCGACAGTATTTCAACCCTGAGAATAAAACAAGTCAGGTTGTTTTAATGAATCTTTATTCTTTTCAGATTTCAAGACCATAAGAATATAGTCATCCAGTTCTAGCATACAAATCTTTGTACAATAAATACTAGTGAGATTCCCAAACATTTTGATTAAGCACATGTACCTTTTATATTTCTAATTTCATGTTTTCATTTCTCTTGGTGAGGAACATGACAAGCTATTGTTTCAGTCCCGATTGGCTGTTTTCCTTTTTTAAATCTAGGAGGGTTGTTTGAATGTGGCACTGGATGGGAGAGGACTGGATGTTGTTCAGTTGGTCTACTTTCTGTTTATGAATGATGACGTCTGACTTAATCTCCTTTGATATCATTTGTCCGTGTTGTGCCTTTGATTTCTTTCAGTGGAGGTGAGCAAGCTTCAGTGTGGGATGGGGGAGCTTCTAAAACTCACTAGACCTCTAAACCATTGTTTTTTGTTGTTTTAATTGAATCCAAAAATCTTTTTTTTAAGTTGTAGATGGACACAATACCTTTATTTATTTATTTATTATGTGGTGCTGAGAGTGTGCTTCACATGTGCTAGGCAAGTGCTCTGCCACTGAGCCCCAGCCCCAGCCCCAGCCACAAATGCCACAAATCCATAGCAAAGGAACAGCCAGAACAGGTCCCAAAGGCAGCGCTGTCCTCTGGAATACTTGGTAAAAGACCTATTCTGAGGCCTTGGTTTTTAGCTAGAGGTCTCAAAAATGTTTGTTCTTTGTTTGTTTTGTTTTGTAAACTCTCAAAGTTAGCTTCTCAAATGAAAGCTGTGCACAAAATACAAATTAGAAACCTCAAGTGTAAAACATTGAAAGTAAATGAGATTTTTCTTACTATTTCATAGGTAATGTTTAATTCTAAATATTATCAGTTTATCCAAAACTTTTCAAAATTACCTGAAGAACAAAGATGATTTTGTGCGGCAGGAGCTCTTATTCTATTTTACACAGGAATGATCTGAAGCTTAGGGAAAAAGGCAAGTAACTGATTAGTGACACAAGGTTGGTAAATGGATCAATGAAAATCCAGTCTAGACTCTGGAATGCTAGGGAGGAATTCTTAATCAGCAGGTTGTTAGGCCTTTCCTTCTGCCAGCCAGCTTCTAAAATGTGAGGTTAAAAAAAAAAAAACAAATATAATCTTTCACCAGAATATGTCTCTGTCCACATTTCCTAGTGGCAGCCACCAACAGCCTCGTATTCGAACAGCAAACATACTCTCGTATTCGTACAGCAAACATACTGCTTCTCCAGGTCCTGCAACGCAGCAGGCTCCACCCAACCCCTCGACCTCTGAATTTACTCTGCCCGGGGCCTGGGAAACACCCCCAACACACACACACCCACCCACCCACACACACATACACATGCACACACACACACACACACATGCACTCACATGCGCTCACATACATACATATCCTCTTACTGGAATGAAACTCTCTTCAAATGTAATGGCAAGCACATAGTAGTTACTACATAAAGATCTGTGGGGTAAATGCAGGGGAACATTGCTAGAAAACAACAGTTTGAACAGACCAGAACTGGAATCAGAAGACCCAGGCTGCAAAGACAGCCCAGTAACTGGAAAGCTACACAGTGTCTCAGTCCACGAAGCCACATGTAAAAAAAGTTGGAATGATCATGTATCTACTTACTGCACACAATGGCTTGTGGCCTAAGCGAGAAAATATAGGAAAAGCTAATTCTGACTCACGTGATCAGTGCATCGTAAGGTGCCAGGAGCATATATGGAGATGAGCGTTAAAAAAGCTTTATCCTTATGAGTTTCTGATATATAGTGTGTCCACTGAATGCTCAATTGAACAAAATATGTGCAAGGCCCAAACATCACAGAATATGAAACATTTCTAAGATAAATCAAAGAAGATCTCAGTAAAAATATAAAGAGAGATAGATAGATGTCTGTAGCTCAATAGAGTTAAGACTCAATATAGTTAAGATGTCAATTTTATCAAACTGATCTAGAGATTTAAGGCAAATCCAATCAAATTTCAGTAGAATTCTTTTAAAAAAGAATGTGGTAGGTATCAACAGACTGATTTTCATGTAAAACTGATTTCATGTGTAAGTGGAAAGTACCAGGAATAATCAAAAGTGCTCTGAATAAGAATGATGAAGTTGGAGAGCATATGCTACCTGATGGTGAGACTTTCCTGGAAGCTACAGCAATGGGGCTGGTGCGCCAGGAATTAAAGGTACGTTTGTAGTTGAAAAAAAAAGAGAGAAGAATCCCTCCAGAAATAGACACACGTATGGTCAACTGACGCTCCACAAAGATGCCAAAGTGCTTCATGGGGCAAAAGAGTCTTTGATGCTGGAACAACTGAATAACCTCATGTAGTATTAAACTGGACCCTTGCCTCATCCCAGATACAAAAACAAACTCAAAATTGATCTTAGACCAAAAGGTTTGAACTAGAGTTAGAAAACTTACAGAAGAAAACAAAACTTTCTGCAATCTTGGCTCCTATATAGATTTCTTGGATAGGACACAAACAGCATACATCCAAACTAGACAAAAAAACATTGTGAGCTGGACTTCATAAATATTAGATTGGATTTTCCAAAGATACCATCAAGAAAGTGACTAGGACCAAAGAGTGGGAAAGAAATCTGCAAAATGGATTGACCTAATGCAATATATTTAGAACATATGAAGGATTTTTTCAACTAAATACTGAGAAAATAACCATTTGATACATCAAAGGTCTGGAGGGACATTTATAGAGCCAATGGAAATTCAGCATACTACTTTCTCTATAATTTTGTGTATTAAAAAGTTTTTAAAAATACAGTGCTAAATGCTATTAAATTATACATTGTTAAATAGGAAATATGGCTCTCTCAGAATAGATGACTAAAAGAGTCCAATTTAAACTGAAGGGACTTGGCACGCTCAAGGAAGTGGAATATGGAGGATGATTGGAGCTAATAGGCAATGAGTGTGCTGGGTTTAGGGGAATGCTGTTGTTCAAGGCAGCGCTGAGAAGGGCATAGTGCAGGGTCATGGAGACCAGGGACTTTCTAATCAGATGCTCTGAAAGTGCATCTGATTAGAAAGTCCCCAAAGCAACAGACTTTATCACTGCAACTGCCCCACACAACCTGGAGGATATCCCATGAGGCTAGGAAGGGAGATGAAGCCAGTCCCCTGAGTCTGAAGAAAACACGAAATTGACCCCTTCCATGTGGCCTAATTTAAAGTGGATGGAATAAAATTAAAGACTTTAAAATAATAGATGTACACGTAAAGTGATAGACAAAATTTAACCAAGGATAGCTCAAGAGCTGATATTCTCATTGGTCCAAATCGTAAAAGGCTAAATCGCGTAACCTGTCCTTGTGGTGTGTGAAGTGGAAGCTCAGAGTCAAGGAAGGTGACAGGACTCTTCACGTGGCACTTCCTGCACAGTGGGAACAGTTTCTCACTTCTTCTGCTGGAGCTCTGACAAAGCCTCCTTCAGACAAGTGGGACGTCCTCGGGGAACTGTCTGGAAGGAGGGAAAAGACATCCACCCTGGTGCCCTCGCCGGAGGCTCTGAGGGTTCTGCTCTGCAGAAAGGTGGGGTCATGCAGGTCCCCATCAGCTGGTCATGGCTGTCGGTCCCACTGGGAGGTCAGCAGGGAAGAAGGGGCGAGGCTGCTTCTGCTACCTCCACCCCGATAACGCGCGGCAGGATGTTAGTAGAGAACCATACTATCTCTCAGGCCTCGCCTCTGTCCCCTGGTTGGTCAGACACTGAGCAAAATGGTCGAATATTGTCATTTTTGTCTTGTTTCCTGCTGTAACTCCAGTGTCTACAAAAGCATGCGCCAGATATCAGGCAAGGAGAGGGAGACTCTTGACCATCTGGGAGGTTTTATTATTTATTTTTCTCCCTTCATATTGTTGCTCTAAAATTTTTCATCTTTCTCAGTAGCATTTTTCTTAATTTGAATCACTATGAAAAAAAGTATCCAGCTAATAAATTTCCATTTGAATTATTTCATACATTCCTGAAGGAAATTGGCTCAAATCTCAAATTCTCACACACTGCTACAGTTTATCCATGGTGTATTTCTACAATAATACTGTAGAAATTCTGGCCTTTTCTTTAGAAAAGTATACTCTTTATTTGGAAAAGAAAAAATTCCAACTAAAATATTCCCAAGCAATACCCAGCAATTAGTACATGTTATGTTCAGTTTAGCCAGGAGAGTTTCCAGAAACATTTGTTATTTAGTTAATAAACTATAAAATACATCAAACTTTCGATGCTTTACTTTATATTTTATCTTTTAGTGGGGCTGGAGATTGAACCCCAGGCCTCACACACGCAAGGCCAGTGCTCCACGGCTGAGCTCCCTCCCAGCCCAAGTTCTATATGTGAACATGCACATGTGTTTTAGCATGGTTTGTATTACTGGACTGACAAAAGAAAAAATAAAAGTTGGAGGCTAGAATAGCTTTGAGCACTATATAAAAATATCAATCAGAGAGGGAAATACTCTACGATAGACCTTTTCCAAATGAAAATAGATGGTGATTTAGGAAATATCCAGCTTGTATTATGTTTTTGGCATCAGAGGCCAACGTAATAACTGTTACAAACTGTAGAGACTCAGACCCCGGCTTGGCGCCCCAGCCAGCAGTCATTACCCGTCTCAGCCCGCTACATGGTGGGGACTGTGAAATCCTGGGCTTTTCCTGACGCTGAGGAGTGTGTGTGGGGTCTGGAAAGGGCCTCTCTCTGCCAGCCCTGCAGCTCCTCCGCCCCCACCGCCCGGGCAGCCCTCACCTGTTTTTCCTGTCCCTGTCAGCCCCCCTGTGCCCTGCTGCCTTTTCTTGTCACAGAGCATTGTGCCGAGCATCAAAAAGTGGTTATTTTCTGTACCAGATAACATACAGGGACCTGAATAATAAACAAAGGCGTCTCTGAGTGGTCTTTTCATTCACTGGTGCTCATTTCACTGGATGAAAGGAGCTCCCGCCCGCCCGTGGGTTCTGGGACAAGCCTTTCATCCTTTATCTTGAATTCTCGGAGGCTAGATAAACCGCACAAACCATCGCAGGACATTTCCTTTCCTTCCTGTGACTTCCGCAGCACTAATTGCTTTACAAGTTTGACATTGGTCAGTGCTGGAGAGGCAGAATAAAACACGCCATCACCCCTGTCTACCTTCCCACAGAACGTCTGCCGTGACATGATTTGTCACCACTGTTTTCCATGAAAGGGCTAATATAAAATCTGCCCTCTGGGCCACCCGTCTGCTACTACAAGTGTGGCTGCCTTAGGCCACTGCTGCACATCAGGAATCAGTCCTTGGCCCAGTGTCCTCAAGACTTTGAGATGGCATTGTTGGGTGGGGACACCCATAAGCAATGTGATCTGAACCTCACAGGTGACATTTTGTAAGTCCAATAGTTCATGCTTAAAAACATAAAATACAACTTTTACCTAGTTAGAACCCAGAAAGTATGAAGGTTTAAGAAGAATGTCATTATGACCTTGTTTTCCAGTGTTAGAAATAAAGTGTCGGTGGTGTATGGGTAAATTTTAACAACAAATTCTCGAAGGAGCATGAGATTCTGATGTGTTTTATTTGCTGATTTCCATGGTGCAAATACTCCCACTATGGCAATTTTGACCTCCCTGGGCAACATCAGGCTGGGTGGATTCAAGAATCAACCTGTGCAAATGGTTCTTGGGAGCTGGTCTGAGTGGTCTCCACATCCCCTTGGAGAAGAACAAAAAGGTTATTTGAATCAGGACTTAGATTTTATTTTTAAATCTGTGCATTATAAAATATATGTATATCAAATATTGCTTCCTTTTGCTACCAAAACAAACAAACAAAAAAAAAACCAAAAACACTGTAAGAATATTTTACAGTAAAGAGTTTCAAATGAAATAAACCAACTTGAAAGTCTAGATTGAGGAAAACATCATATCTGGGGCCGGTAAACTCGGTTCGTGGAAGCATGAGATCCTGCTTAGCTCCTGCACTTTAACTTAACTCATTTCCCGTCGTTCCCTGTTCTTTTGCTGAGCTGGAAAGAGCTCAGTGAGTAAGGATCAGCTCTTTTCCTCAAGCAGCATCCAATACAGGGAGGTCTGTGGGTACTCGGGCGTGAGCAGTGAGATGTCCACTTCAGGGCCACGTGTCCCCTTCCCTCTGCTGGGTGGCTGTGGAGCATCCTCTCAGTCATTGAATCACAGGGTGCCAAAGTGCCTGTTTCCATCTGCAGGGTGTCCAGCCTGCCCAGTGCTGCCCTCTGCTATCTAGGTATGGTGGGAACCCTGGTGCCACTCTTTCTCCCACATCTTTCTCTCCTAATGTCACCCAAGGCAGCAACTGTCTAGATACAGCACTGACACGCTTCTCTCTGACAGAGCTCAAGATCCTATTGCCACCCTCTGTTCTCAGGACCCACAAGACAGCATGTTCCGCTTGTTCCCCAGGTCTGGGCCTCTCTGTCCTGGAGCTCTACCTTCATTAAAGCAACCAAAATCATTCCTCTAACTGTCCCCCATGCTCTAGCACCCCAGCTTGGGACTCCTGTCCTCTGCAGAATGGAATGGCACGACAGAAAAGCCTCAGTTAACTCATGAGACTGTCTTTCAAATCTTCTCAGTTCCTACGCACACTGCCTGCTCACTTGGGCTTTGCCCCTCTGGAGCAGGAGACCTGGGTGAGTCCCTTTGATCCCCTAAACAGTGCTCCTTTTCTCTCTGAGTACAAGTACTGCAAAGGTCTAGCATTGAGACACAGGGAAGGAAAGAACACAGGGGGGGAAAGCCTTCTGATTAAAACAGAAATGTCATCTCCTGCTGGATCAGTAATTCCTGTAGTTTTCTGAATGCTTCTGCCACAAGTATAGAAGAACTAGTGGCCTACCCCCAAAGAAGGTTTTCTTCAATATCAGATTCTGAGAACATCAAAACCATAAACAAAAAGCAAAATTGTATAAAGCGCGTGGGAAGAAGACTTAATGACTGAAGAGGTCCAAGGGAGTTTGGTACCAAGCAGCCAACAGCATAATGGATTGAGCTAATATCAACGGCAGGGTCCCAGCACACACACCTAGAAAGATTGCAGTTCTAACAAACCCCAAACCCCAGGAGTCCCCAGAAGCCAAAAACAAAGGGGGAACTTAACGTTACAGCAATAACTTGAAATAAGCTTGCAATATACCGTTGAGCAGGGGGAGCAGAGGCTGAAGGGCAGCGGGGCCTCTGTAGGATGTGAGGTCTAAGGCTCCACATGGTCATGCCCATTCTGAGACGAATGTACGGTCTCCAGGCATGAAAGTGAAAACAGGAGACCTGAGGTCACTGCGTAAAACGGGGACCGCCAACTGCCCAGGAGAATGAAAATAAAATATCCTCAATCTGTTTCTACATTGTCTACCTAACGAACACCTCTGTACCCAGGCATTGCCTACCTCTCTCTCTACCATCTGAAACTCTCTTGCGAGGATTCTGAAGCCCCAGGGTTGCTGCACTACCCGCAGCACCAAGTCAGAATGGCCTTTATCTGTGGGTCTATGGCGAGAAGCTCTCAGGGCGGGGAGCCCGGCTGGGAGACGCCAGCACCTTCCTGTGAGGCGCACTTTCCCTCGCCTCAGAGCAGCTACCGCCGGCCCACACGGGGCTTCACAGTTCATGTTTCTTAGCACAAGTTCTGTTTCCTCTACTACATCAAAATCTCCTGGAAGTCAGGAGGGAATTTGGTCCGCGCCTCCTGCGGAAGAAGGCTTGGGGTGGGTTACAGCTGCTGGTGAAGCCCTGGGGAGCGGGGGTCCAGCAGCTGCTCCTGGTGAAATCCAGGGGACAGTCAGCAGATTGTACAGGATTGTTACTCTTACAACTGCAACAATAAAGGGACTTTAAATTCACTGCTCGGAAGATGATGTTATGTTTTAAAAGATTAACAAAAATGAAAGCAGACAAAAAACTAACTTTAAAAAGTTCTAAACATTACACATACGTCGACTGCTGAAGTTAGAAGCACTAACCAACATGCTGGAAGGAAGAGACTCTGTCCTGTCTTTGAAGTCATAGGTGGAAAGGACGCTTCCTCACATGAGGCAGGACACATGAAGGGCTAACTGGGTGGGCTCTGGGATCATACTCAGAGACTGAATTGATGGAATGGCCTTTAAAGATTTTTTAACACTTGCTGGGACAGAGCGAGAGAAAGAGAGAGGCCGGGGCAGTGGAGGGAGGAGGGGGGTGGAGAGAGAGGCAAAGGAGGAGGGGAGGCAGGAGGGAAGGAGTGAAGGGGGGGAAGGCAAGGACAGAGAAAGGAGGTGTTACTCACTGTTCTCTGCCAAAGGCCACCATTTAGTCAGCGTTTTCGCTGCGGTGACTAACGGACCCAACCTGCACAACTGTAAAGGAGGCAATGTTTCTTAGAGGGCTCACGATTTCAGAGGTCTCAGTCCATAGACAGCAGGCTCCACTGCTCAGGGCTGGAGGTGAGGCAAGACGTCATGTGGAAGAGTGTGGCAGAGGGAACCAGTCACATGGTGATCAGGAAGCAGAAAGAGATGCAAAATATATGCCCCCAAATCCACACCCCAACTCCCACCTTCTCCAACACACCCTGCCTCTGCATTTACAACTGTTAATCCCTATAACCCAATCACTTCTCCTCTGAACCTCCTTGCATTGTCTCATACATGAGCTTTTGGGGGACATCTCAATCCAAACCATACCAGACAGCAGCTCCCAGCAGCTCAAAGGAGCTGCACCAAGCTCTCCTCCAGCCTCTGTCACGTGCCCAACCTTAACGCTGGCAAGTTTCCAGTGGCGCCCAGTCCATCTGCCCTGGGTTCTCCAGTGTGCCCTTTTGGAGCAGTCTTACAGCTTTCCATCATACACTCCCTATTCATTTTATATAATTTATTCACTTATTAGTGCTGGGATGAACCCAGAGCCTTGAGCGTGGCGGGCATGCGCTACAGCACTGAGCTGCACCCCAGCTGCCCTTGCTCTACAGGTAGGAGTCTGTGGGCATGCCTGTGTTTGTGGGAGTCTGCCTGGTTCCAGGAGCCCAGGAAACAGAAGAAAATTGAATGATAGCTCTCTTCTTCTTCTTCTTTTTTTTTTAATTTAAAACTTTTATTTATTATGTGCATTATTTGTTATAATATCCTATTTACTTTGAAAAGAAGGTGTACATGTATTCCAAAATATCATTTAGATATTTTCCGACTTACTGAGTGCTACCATTTGGATAGGAGTGACCCCAGAGGTGGTGTGTTGAAGGCATGTCCCCTGCTGGGCACCACTGAGAGGTGTTAGAACCCTGAAGGGGCAAGACCTTGTGGGAAGTCTTCCAGTCACCGAGAGTGTGCCCTTGCAGGGACATGGGGACTCTAGCCTCACCTCCCTGCTCTGCTTTCTGCGTCCTGATCAGGAGGTGGTGGCTTTGCTCTGCCATGAGGTCCTGCTATGATGCGCTTTCCTGCCACAGGCCCAAACGCCATAGGGCCAGGTGAGCACGGGCTGAGAACCCTGAGACCACCAGCAGAATAAACCTCTCTTTATAAACTGATTGTCCCAGGTGATTGTTAAGGTAGCAGGAAGCTAACACCACCCAAGGCTGCTGTTGCTCACGTGATGTCTTAGGCCTGTGTCGGGGGTAGGCCAGGGCCTGGCTGGGCACGCAGCAGCAACCTGACTGCTCTATGCTTGCTTCAGGGTGATGTCTTTGATTAGGCCCAGGGCATCTACACGGATTTGAACTTTAAGAAAGGAAATGTTTTTATGGGCTTTAACCCCACCCCAAGATGCAAGATACTGAACAAAATTACCCAACATAACCCATTAATAAAACTTATCAAGTAATAAATTATTAAAGAGACATTCAAAATATTATAGAGAAATACAAACCAAAGAATGGCTTGTGATTATACATAATTTGAGTGATATTATCATTTGTTAAATTTACACATAAAGGTATTTCACATAAATAGTTAAAAAAATCACAAGGGCCAAGTGAAATATAAGTGATGGACCGGAATGAGCAATGCTTCCCCATTGTTCTTCAAAAGGCTGAAATTTCTTTATAGATTACAGAGTAATGAATAAATACTTTTAAATACATATATTCAAAATGTTACATTTTAAGGACCATCTGAAAATGTATTTCCATACTAATTTGAGCAATTTCAGCTGCTACCACTTCCTAATGTGCTGGTCTTTCTTTAGCCTTTGAAATAGCTGTGCGCACCTCTGTAACTGGGACTTTGGGGATTATTTTAGGGCCATCACTTTTATGTTCCTTCATCTAATGTATGTCATCCTGTACGCTCTGGTAGTTATGGACCAGACAAATAGCTGGGGAAGCCCTCAGAGTGTTTCTAGCCATCTTTTAAAGTGGACTGTCACCATGCTCCCAGGTCCACAGGCATAGAGGGCTCTCCACAAGTAAACTTTCTGTTAATACTCTTTGGGATAGCACCATGTAAGAAGATGCACAGCCTTTGGCCTGTGCCTGAGAAAGTCAGGCAGGGCAGAGCATGTGGAGGGCATCACCTGTTCACTTGGCACATTCTCCAGAAATCCAGTATTTTGATTGACTTTGATAATGTCCATTTCCCAGACACCCAATTAAAAGGATGGAAAATTATAGCTGTTGGAAAATAACTAGAATTTCTTTCAAAAATACATATTGTAAAGAGTTTGCCCTCAATTTTTAGAAAGATTATTTCTCCCCCTTTCTGTTTTCCAGAATGTAATACCTTTGCTAATTGGTATGATTTGACATGTTAAATTTGTTATATGGCGTATTCCATCAGGTTCAGCAAAGTGTAACTAATTTATTTCAGTAAATGTTCTTAAGCAACAAAGGCATCCTGTAGCAAGCTTGAACTTTCCTGGGGACACTCATTCATTAGTTCACTCTAGACTTCCTCTGCGAGATGTTTATCCCACACCTTGTCATCTGACAGGCCAAGGGCTGATATTCAGGATCACAAAGGTGGCCAGGAGAAGGTTCCTAACTTTGGGAAGGTCACAATCTAGTGACAGACATACATGGTCCCAGCTAGTTGCATTCCTGCTTTGTAATGTGGGTTCATTGGACACATACTGAAACTTGTCTTTTTCTAAGCATGAATCTTAAACAAAGATCATAATCATTATGTCAATATATTTTGGAAGACAGTTAACCAAAAAAAAAAAAAAATCAAATGGGATAAATTCAGAGGAACAAACTAGAATATTACCCAAAATACACATGAAGAAAGAAGACAGCTTCAAAATGCTTGAATAATGAGGGCTATTTCCCAAATAAAGCCTATGTAACGTAAGAAATTGGAGGCAGACCACGGAGGAATGAAGTAACCAAGAAGAATGTCTTAATTATCAATGCAAATAAAACCTGAAATTGTCCCTAGACCTTTCCACTTGGAAAGAAAACTCGAGTATGTACTTGGCTGAATTGTATTTTTTTTTCTTTTTAGATAGAAAGTTCAGATAAGAGAACTGAAAATTTCAACAGTGTTTGAAAAATGTCCAGCCTGGCTCAGGAAGAGAGTCTGTTGATGTCCTGCGTTTGCTCCACTAGAGTCAAAGGCTTGAATCAAATTAATTCTACCCTGCCTGGGT
>NW_026000037.1:3921283-3992010 GCF_001458135.2 Marmota marmota marmota
CAGTACTTAGATGGGTCATGAGATAGTACTTTCCATTTCTTCAGCAGGTCAGCGCCAGGGGTTCTCTTAGGGGAGTTGGGAGATGGTTGGGCTCAGGTTCTGGGGCCTCAGAACTCTGTGGCTTCCCAACTGAAGCCTGAGCTTCTCCTGCCTACCCAGGCTCCCCAACCGGAGGGGCATCTTCCAGGCTCACCTCTCAAGAACTACCCTGTGCAGCCCCAGGGAGCTTCCTTCTGATTCTGGCTGAGCCAGGGCTCCCCATGAGGCCCCTGTGCCTGAGCTCTCCACAAATTCAATGCCATGTGGGGAGCTCAGGTCTTGGAAAGCAGATATTTCCACTCGCTTGAAGGGGCAAGGGGAAACAAATCTCATTCTTTCTTTTTTTTGGAAAACAGGTATCCTTATCCCAGAGGGCTCTGTGAAAGACACACTCAGTTAGCCTAATTGTTCCCGCTCAGAGACCAAATTTTTAAAAAATAGAAGCTGAGGATAAGTTGTGAATTCCCAACACTGGGAGAGAAGTTGAAAGTGATATGAGGACTTTTGCACGTGGAAGTTCATATGCCAAACAAAACCAAGTATCCAGTAAGGAAAACAAGGCGATAGTGACAAAACCAAGTGGCAGAAGTGACTTTAAAACATTTTCCTTCAGAAAAATACAATTATGGAATTTGAGTCTTCCAAGGACGATTTTTTCTGGGAAAAATGTTTTCCAGAGACTATGATCCTTAAGGGCTCTTTTTTGTTTGTTTGTTTGATTTCAGGAGAAATGCTGTCACTGGTTCACTCCAATGCCATGTGCGGGGACTAAGCGAATGACCAGGGGCTCAGGTGGTCAGCACTTCTCAGACAATGAAGAATGCTGCTCTTCATTTTAAAGGAACACAGTTGAAATCCAAGGAGCTGACAGTCAGAAGACTGGAGGACTTGTTTTTGTTAGTTTGGCTCCCTTAGGAAATTCTAGGAACCACGATGCTGGCCATGTTGTTTGGTTCAACTGAGGTGTGCTGTTTTCTTGAACAGAAAAGTGTCAAGTTGAACATGTTCTTTTTCTTTTGCTTATCGGTTTTAGAAAAATCACTCAACCAAGTCGAGTAATTGAAAAAATGGCACTCTTTATGTGAACCCAAACTTCTCCACATACCCAGGAACGAATGCTAAATTCCATTATAATCGGGCAGATCAGTTTACAAGGATGGATTACTAGCAAAATGATCTCTAGGAGGACTACTAATAAGAGGCTGTTATAAAATTTGCAGGACTGCTGCCCTGTATTCTGTGGCTAAATGTGACATTTATTTGTGTTATGATCTTATAAATCACAGTTAAAAAGAGAAAAACAACCAAGGAGCAAAATAAGTGCTACTTCATCTAGATAACATTTTATTTTCCTCCACTTAAACCCAAAGAAGTTGAAGAAAGACGGGCTTCCATGGATGCTGGTCGACCAGCATGTTTTGAATTCTGAGATACAGATCTTCTCCAGATAAGTCTAGACTTTACTTTGCTTTACAGAAAGAACATCTGATTTTGTCTTTGCCTCTTCTGGTATCTCCAACATTTCATTCAAAATCAATTGTATTTAATGTTTACTATTCCTATGATTGAAGTTCATGATGGAAATTCTAAACAAAGAAGCCAAATAATTTCCTTATCCATATGTCTTCTTCTCATATAAAATTTATTTCTTAGCAATATGCTGGTACCTTGAGAAGTTTTTTAGTGAGTACTACTTTACTTTCTATGTATAAATACTAGAACTTTAGACTATATATATGTATACTTTATATGTGTATGTGTGCATATATATATATATACATATATGAATATCTATACTGTGAATTTATGTACTGTGAATATATTCACAGTACTAAGGAATAAACCCAGGTGGTGTTCTTCCACTGAGCTAATTCTCCAGTCACTTTTGTTTTATTTTTATTTTTAGACAACTTCTCTCAAAGTTACTGAGTCTGGCTGGCCTCAAACTTGCAATCCTCCTGCCTCAGCCTCCAAGTCCCTGGGATTACAGATGTATGTCACCATGTCTGGCTCAGATCATATATAGAAAATGACTTTCTGGATAATCTTCATCTGTTTGCAGTACAGAATTTAAGCATCCAATTAAGAAACGTATTTAGAAAGCGTTCATAGTAACAGGCGCCTTTTTCATCTGCACTCTCCAGGACGGTGAGGGGAATCTGCTCCGTGTGACAGCAGAGCTCAGGCTTCTGGTCACTGTGATCTGTGTCTCACTGGCAGGGCTAGTTAGCGGGCTGCACTGGGGGGGTGCAGGGATTCTGTAGAAAGCAGAGCTGCTTCCCAGCCTGGGATGGCTGGGGCAGAAAATTACATGAAAGTGGGTTTCTTCCTCCTGCCGTGGCCTGGTGGAGCTCGCATCTCCTCTGGAATGCTGATGCCTTGCCAATCGTGGTTTTGGGTATCTGGGGACACTATCGTGACATGGATGCTAACAGCCAGTGGCTCTTAAGAGACACCGATGGCAATCAGTGTGGACCTACCTTTAAGTGCTGTGCTTGCAGTGCCCATGGACATGGTCCAAGAGAAGGAAAGGGGGTGGGTGCCTGGGCGACTGTGCAGGGCTCCCTCTGAGGACTCCCGCAGGAGATGCATGATGGAATCTTTGCAGAGGAGGATGCCATGGGTTCTCTATGCAGTGACCCGGGTGCTGCAAGATGTAGCCACATTGGTAATGTAGTAATGTAAACGTGTCTGTTTCTCCATAGGAAGAAGATGAATATCACTTTGGGTTTTTAAATAAACTAAATGTTTATCCTTCGCTCCATCTGGCTCCTCTCACAAGTCCCATGGATGCAATGTTCAGGATGAGCTGCACTCCACTTCCTTCAGCCCTGATAAGCCACCGTGTCACCGCCCATGGGGCAGTACGTTCTGTTACGACCGCTGCCATTCCCTTAGCACATGGAGCAGAGCGGGCACAGAGCAAGCTTGTAGTCATGAATGAATGAAGGCATGGAATTCCTTTGGTCCTAACTGGTCCACGTTTCAGTTTAGTACAGAGTTAGTCTGATCTCTGGATTCTCTGGCTTCTGACTCACGGGACCTGGTCCTTTCTAACTCTGCCATCAGCTCCCATCACCATTCCCTGGAAGAACATGGCCTCCCGAACCTCAGTTTCCATCAGCTACTCTCCGTGCCCCCTCTCTACCTTCCAGTAACTTCTTCCAGGAATCTGCTGGCTCAGGCCGCCCCTCCCTGACGTTCTCCACAGCCCCCTGTCCAGAGGGCCGGGTCCTCCCCCTCTTCCTGGTTCACGCCTGGTCATTTCCCTGCTCCCCCCTCTGCTCTTCTGCCTGCTCTCAGTTTGGAAATCTCCAGTCTCCTTGAGTCTTCCCCAACTTGCAAGCTTTTCATACACTAGCACTAAAAAAGATCTGCCTGATGCTGACTGGATTTCCTATCATTTTACACCTCGGTTGGAGGTAACGTGTTTTCCAACTCCTGATGTTTCTTTCTAAATGAATATAATTTAATTAGCCTAACTCCTGATCTCCCTGATTGTTTTATAGAAACTAACTGGAAACCAAAGGGCATTACTGTAAATTGGATTCCAAGAGAAGAAGGAGAACAGGTAGAAAACGACTGGCTGATTCCCATAATTCTCATAGGAATAAAAAATATCCTCCAAAAAGGGATAACTGAGGGTATAATATGAAGGAATTATATTGTGAAAGGAGACCTTAGATTCTCCCACCCTCCCACTGACCTTCCCTCTATGGTGCTGGACTTGGTCTTGTTATTTCCTCTGGCCACAAAATGCTAACAAATATAATTCAAGCAAGGGCCTAAGAAAGAGTTGCCGATTGCATCTTAGACTCTCATTTCTGCCTCTGCCATAAGGTGTCTGTCCTGCCTGCTGAAAGGACACAAGACAGAGGTAGAAGAGAGCTAAGTTATCCCAGGTGACCACAGGCCTAGCCCGAGATGTGAGAGCAAGTCCAGCTTAAGCCAGAGGCCACAGCTCCATCACTGACCCACACTGTATGAGCCAATTGATGCTCCATATTGTAAACACTGATTTAGGATGATTTTTAAAATTTAACTTAATAATGACGGGGTGAAAATGGGAGTTCATAACTCCCATATGAAATATGATATGTCAAGAGCTTTGTAATGTTTTGAACAACTAATAATAAAAAAAAATGACATCTAGTACTGTAACCATTTAAAAATGCAGACCTTTATGAATATCAAAAGGAATACTGAGTCCAGAGAGAGAGAGAACATGCAAAACAAGGTACACGGTAAAAATCTATATGAATGTGTATAACACAAAAAGAAGAAAGAACTGACATCAAAGTTATTATTCGCATCAACGCTTGTGTAAAAACACAAATTACCTATTGATCCAAGTGCCTAACAGACCCCAATTCAACACTCTGCCATGTTTACAAGGTAGACCTCCAAGGAAGAGGTTTAGCAGTGGTGGAAAGTAACAGTGGGCAACGACAGACCAGGCCAGGTAAATAGGAAAAAGCAGGTTGAGATCTGAGAGGTGGGATTCAGACCCACAACATCCAGAGGAACTCTAAGGACAATTTAGGGATAGGGACGTCACTCAGTGGCAGAGGGCTTCCTGGTACATAAGGCCCTGGGTTTCATTCTTAGTGAAAGAAAAAAATCTTTAAAATTAAAAATCAATTTTTTTGTTGTTTAATTTTCTGTTGCACCCCAAAATTCATCCACATTTTCCATGAAGGAGAAACTAAAGAGCTAAATTTTATGCACAAGAAGAAATGTGCGAGTAACATGAGATTTTCAAGACATATCTCAAACCAGAAAAGACTGTGAAGGTAAATAATTAAGACAACACAGAGAAACAAGATAGCACAGAATGTAAGGTAGTTTGTCTGTCTTTTCTGGATACACGTGACACTGTGAATCCAATGATAGAACACCCTTACCAAGAATTGATGCTATTTCTGAAGGAAATTTTAATGGTCCCTTCCACCCAGAAATAAAAGGAATATTTAAAGAGTGTCTCTGACCCTAATACAGTAGCACTGGAAATCAACTTTCAAAATCTCCTAGAATAATATGCAAAAACCAGAAAAACAAAGTGTGCTGTTAAATAGCTTTTATGTAAAAAATGTCATATAGACCTACACTGCTGGATTTAAGACAATGATATTGAAGAAACTTTGTGCATAGTGAGGTCCATGGAGAATCTATGTTTCATAGCTACTTTAGGTCGAAATTTATAAATCACATATCTGTACCAGTAAAAATTTTGAAATATACATTAAAAATTGAATTTTTTGAAATGTAAATTAGCATTTTTTTAAAAAAAGCTATTAAATAAAACCAAAAGAAAGCGAAATTAAAGCTTTAAACAATCGAAACAAATTAAGTAAAGAGAAAGCATCAAATAAGCCCCCATATTGGTCCTTTAGAGGGGTAAATTTTTTGGTAAAAGACCTCTGTTTTCAAAATTTAAAAATAAAGGGAGGTAAATGACTGTGGGCCCCAGAGAAGAAGAGCAACACAGCACAGAGTCAGAATTAACTAGGGAAAAACAACCATCAACATTTAACAAGTAGCAATTAAGAGCCATGCTCCGCTCAAGTGGAGGCAAATTAGCTTGAAAACCCGTACAGTTTTCTCTTAGCAAAGGAAACAAAGTACAACCTACACAGACCAATTACCTTTGAAGAAATAAAAGAAATATTTGACAAGACTAGATATTCATGAAAATAGAAGGGAGACCGGTAGAAGAGAAAAAGGGTTAGTAGGAATAAGGAGGAGAGGGATGTGGATGGTCCTGGGAAATGACCCTGGTTAGTTTCTGTTGCTGCACTATATGCACATAGGAATACATAGCAAGGAGTCTCACTACAAGCATAATGCACCAAGTTATAAAAGAAACAAGCAAACAAAACAATAAATAGACTGCCTGATTTTATATTTGCCACTGTTAACAAAAGTGGTCATTGTAGGTCAACAAGGTTAAAGTAGTTAACAGTTGTCCAAATCCTCTACAAGTTGTTAAAATCCTTAACTATCATTTTGGACTCCGCTTTCTCCTTTGGTTCCACTACATTCTGCACAATACTTACCATGTGTATTTCAAGCCGCACTGTGGTGTGCACACTGCCTGGCCTCTCCTAGCTTCCTGCAGAATTCTTTTTTCTCTAGCAATAATCATTGTCTTAAGGATTCTCTGGCTAGCATTAATAAAATAGCTATCTTTTTATTTGTGTGGTCCTGGTATAACATCATTTAACATCATCAACATCATTTCTGTATCCCTATATTGGGTATATCTCATACACAACAGGTGATTTGATATTTTTATTTAATATTTTTTCCAGTCAAATTTTGACTTTCCATTGGATTTTAGTCCACACACATGTGTATATAATGTGTGTGTGTGTGTGTATATATATATATATATATATATATATATATATATATATATATATATATAGCAACCTTGTTATATTTGTGTTAAATTCCATATTACTGTTGGTCACATGTATTTTTCATTTATTTTTCTTTTGATGAACTTTTAAAATAACCAGTTTCAAAAATTCCCTATCTCCTATACTAGATTTCAAGTTATAAAGTCTTATATTTCTCTAGTGTTTCTATAAGAGGGCAAGGAAATCCCTGGCCTTCTTTTAACTCCTGGTTGAAAGACGGCTAGTGCAGTTCTTGAATTCTAGCTGAACTTCAGGCAGGAAGAGAAAACGTCTTGTCAGCCATTCATGCCTTTGATTCTGGGGAAACCTTATTGAGGTGTGTTTGGTGTACACTAAACCACACCTATTTAAAACAATCAGTTCCAGAAGTTTTTACATATATATGATGCCCAGGAACCTATTATCACAATCAAGATAATGAATATATGTGTCATCCTCCGAATTTGTCCCTTCCCTAGAATTTGGATCAGAATTTGGATCTTCTCTCTGCTACTGTAGATGACTTTGCACTTCTGAAATTTTGTATTAATGTTAGTATGCACTAGGTTGCTGTATTTTGGACTGAACTTGTTTTTTTTTTCTTTCTCTACATTTATTTTGAAACAAGCTGCATTGTTGTATGACTCGATAGTTCATCCCTTTTCAGGCTGAATGGTATCTCATTGCATTATGCATCTCATTTTTAAATCATTCACTTGATAACAGCCACTTGGGCTGTTTGAAGTGTTTGCTTACTATCTACAAAGTGGCTAGAAATACTCAGGTACTGTTTTTTTTTAATATGAGCATATACTTTTATTTCTCTTTGATAAATTCCTAGTGATGCAAAAATAAAAACAAAATCATTTATGAGATGTTGAGAAAAATTTGAAGGGACACTGCATATTATGATCTTAATGGATAAGAGATAATTTCCATATGTGATAAAGACATTTGGATTTAATATAAAGTATTCATGTCTCATAGGGATGCATATGGAAGCATTTACTGATAAAAATAAATATTGTCTAAGATTTGTTTTAAAATAACCAGTAGGTGATGGTATGTCTGAAACAAGATTGTTCACATTCAGTAATTGTTGAACTTGGATGGTGAGCCCACTGGACCATATCATTCTTTCCACTATGTGTAAATAGTTAGGTAGATGTTTCGATAATAAAACTTTGGTTTTGAAAGTACTGTTGCATTCAGGTCTCTGTGCTCAGGTCTAACACTAACTTCTGGCCTTTCTTCCTAAATAGGTTGCTGCAGTCTCCCTGCTGACCACGCTGCACCTCTCCCACTGACAGTACTAAACCTTGCCGTTTATTGACTTCTTAGCCCCCTCTGGGCTCTGAAATAAATGTTTTATCATAAAAATGAAAGCAAGATAATGAATAGACAGGTGGATAGATGATGGATAGACAGGTGGATGGATGGATAGATAGAAGGATGGATGATTGGATAGATAGATAGATAGATAGATAGATAGATAGATGGATGAATTAAGTCCTCAACTCTCCCTGGTAAACAGAGGTCAACCTTTGCTTTTTAACTTTCTGGATCTTATAAGGGATGATTCAGTGGAATTCAGAGATGGCACTGAAGGCATCCAGGAGCTGTTTGATTGATGTAGTTCTAAAACTCAGAGTTTATTTCCAGTAAAGACTGGAAAAGTGAGTGAACAAGGTAGGAGACCCCCGAGCCAGCAGCTGTCCGTAGATGAGCACCAGAGAACTGCAGGGTTTGCCAGAAAAAAAGGGAGAAGGGGCAGCGAGCTAGCCCCCCATCTCTCTGAGACACCTGAGGAGAAAACAATCTGTCACTATCACAAAGGAAGCCTCTCCTTCTCTCTTTCATGGCTCTTGCAATTCAACTTTAAATTTGCTTTTAGAAAACTATCGGAATCAGTCATACAATATATTTACATTTTCATGTTTCTACAAACCATACTAAAGTCTCAGGGAAGTCCTGATTTAAAAACTGAACACAACAAAAACTCCCAAGTATTTTTAAACCCAGAAACCCCCATATGCATTGGGCCACCCCGACATACACTCACACACACTCTCACACTCATGCACACACTCACACACACTCACACACAGACACACACACTGTCACACACACACTCACAACGCTCTAACACACTCACACACTCAGATACACACTCATACACTCTTACACACACACTCTCACACATTCACACACACACACACTCACACACTCACTTTTTAGACTTTGTGGTCATCCTCTGAATCTAGTGGTTGGAAGACCCTGTGAGAAGCACTCTCTTAGATTTACAATCCAATTTGTGTATGTCTGGATCAAGAAGTCCCTCCTGTGGACAGAGCTCGGCCAGGTCTTCACTTCTCCTGACACAGCTCAGCTTGTGACCATCCAGGTTCTGCCTGGGAGAAGAATTTTCTCTGTATCTGTAACAGCTCACAAGTCCCAATGTCTTTTATAGTAAAGACCCATCTGCTGAGTTTCCAAGTATCTTATGTCAGAGAATCATAAGACCAGTGTCAGGCAAAAGCCCTGAAGACTTCAAGGTTATTGACAGCTGAAGAGAAGGCTTTGGACTTGAACAAAAGAGGAACAATGCAGGTAGTCTAAGTGGAGTAGAGAGAAGTACAAAATGTGCATCCAGGATTGGGAGAATGTGGCAGGGAGAAAGTAAATAGGTATTTAAGGTTATTCATCAGAAAAAATGGAAAAAATCACAGCAAAAGATTACAAAGTGCAATTTCTGGGAGGGAAAAAAATGAGAAATTACATATGTCAGAATTTATATTTGGAATAGACATCTGACTTTTTGGTCAGTGTAACTAACTGTAGTCTAAAACAGTGCTGAAAATCACATTGTAGTTAGTTAACAAAAGCTAGCCACTTCCACAAGTTCCCTTTCTGTATTCCACAGAATCACTGACTTTTCCCTTAACTTGCCTTGAAATTCCTAATATTAGAGTCCCTTCTTCAAACTAAACTAGAAAACTGAAGTCATTATTTACAAGGGCATAATTCCAAGTTTGTGAATTCCCTTCAAAAGTATTTATGCAAAATGGTATTTACTTTATTTGTTAATATTTACATATTGATTATACTCTTCTTTTTCCTAATTTATTTTGTTCAGGGTTGATGTAATCCAGAGTAAAAGCAGCATGAGAAAAGGCATGAGTTGAAACCTTGGAGTTGCTGATAATCAAGCTGGAAACACCAGAGAATCAGAGGTTCAGTCATGGTCTGGGAAGAAGCCTACACTGGATCCAGTGACCCTCCTGACTCTCTCGTCTCTGCCAGTGTTTTGATGCTCATTGCCTTGAACATTCCACGTCCTGAGAAGGACACTGGGGAAGCTTCTCCAGGCCCACCCCTGCAGAACTCCCGGGAGACCACAGCATTCTGCGTCCAACCTGAACCAAGGGTATGATGCTCTTCTCCCTTCTCCACTGATGGAAGTAGATATTCTACAAGGAATTTTAGGAATGGAATGGATGGAAAGGAAAAGTTAAAAGGAGAAAATAAAACAATCAGTATCTTAAGAAGACAATGCAGAACTCCAGATTCTATTACCTATCTGCAGTTTTAATAGTTATAATAGAAACTAGAAACTTTGTTTGCTAGTAGTTGCCTGAGATATTAAATACAAGGTGGACTAGCTGGCTTCTCCATGGAGGGACATTTACTAAGTAAATTGATTGATCTTTGGATATTTTAAGAGTACTGCAGTCAAAATAAAACCATTTAATTACTTAGAAATGTATATTGCTTATAGTCAATTATAGGATATCCACAAAAGTTCAATAAAGATTAGGAATTTTGAATTTTTATTTTTCTTTTCAATGCCAAGATTTTAAATCTTTAAATAAATTATTAGTTTTAGATATTAAGTAACTACCATCTTTAGAACAACAAGGAAACTAGTATTAGTAACTAGCTCATTATAAATAATTATTACAAATCAATAAGGTATTTAGCTGTAATATGATATGTCAAAATTTAAATCTTTTAGGCATATGCATTTTTTTCAAAGTATTTACCTATGGTACTTACATTTGATACCAGTTATTTGATTCAAAGATTAACAGTTGATCCCACTGAAATGAAACGGACTTGGAATGGGAGACGCAGATGTTATGAGGAGGACTTCGTCTGCCTCATTGTCCTCTGCCATTCTCCCTGTGGCTTGCCAGGCACAGCCCTTTGCCATCAACCTCAGCAACCTTGCCCTGACCCAACAATTCAGCACCTCTGCATTTAACTCCGTCCCCCACAGGCTGTGTGTCCAACTCATTCATGAGCATTTCATTTTAAAAATTCTCACAAATAAAATGTCTACAATTCAACTGATTATTTCCCTCTTGGCCACCCAAGTTTTGACACCACTTAAATTTATAAAAAATAATTCCAATATACATCTGTCAAGTCTTAGTCCCTTGATTCAGGTGACTTTGGAAATAGCAGGCTGCCCACATGCAAGAGGGAATGATGCATGGCCTGGGGGGAGGAGGAAGGAAAGATGCTCATCTCCAAGTGGCGAGATTGCAATGGGTGGCCCTCCTGGCTCACAAGGGAAGAAACACCACAGTTTGCAGGTAAATATTACAACTACACTTTATTTCTAAAAATGGCGACAGAATTTATTTCTAAAAATTGCTGAAGGCGCTGTTTCCCTAGTAAGAAAAAATATATATATACCTATACATATTGTGTGTGTGTGTGTGTGTGTTTACTCCAGGGAAAGAAACTCTAAATAAGTAACCAAAAATTAATAGAATCTTATTTCTATTTTGATAGAATTTCATGTCAGGAAAGTCCCACACTGTCACTATTAGATATTATGTACTTTTCAAATTGTCATTTAATAGCAGAGAAATGACTTTTGGGGTTTTTAATCGTATAATCGATCCTTCTTCATAAACATCCTCAGATCCAGAGCCAAGCCGATGTTCTAACAGAGTATCTTTTCAAAATTGGGATGCAAATACTTACAGCTCATCCCAATGTAGACACCCTCATAACTGCCCATTTTTGTCTGATTTGATGAGCTGTTTTTCTTCCAATTCTGAAGGTATAAAAGAATATGAATTCATTTGCTTTTAAGAAAAGCCAAAACACTTGGTTTTCTTGAATTTAGAAGAATTCTGTATTCCATGTTGTAAATACACACAAACTCTGTTCCTCGGTTATTTCGTAATTTCCTTGTCTGTCCCAGACACGTGTAAGTTCTCTTATGCAACACTTAGCAATTCCAGCCACTCTGGGGTCACCTGGAAACTTGTTATAGAGGCAAAGTCTCAGGACCCATCTCAGAAAGACTGAAGTAGACTCTGCTTTTTCACAAGATTACCTAATGCTATGAGTGGGCGCGAGGCGGGAGGCCAGAGAGCAGCACCGAGAGGCAGGCTGGCCAGGCGTAATTAGAAAAATGGTTCAGTAAATGGACTTTAAACATAATTTAAACACAATGGAAATGAGTCATTTCTTGGCTATGAGTCAGTTAATCCTGGCTTAAGCTTTATTAGTTAAATGGTTTATCAATTTACTAGACTTTCTAAGTCATGCAATGTTTTTATATTATGTGGCCTATACTGTTTTCGTATTTGGCATAAAAAAATGAAAAAAAATGTCTTTCAAACATTTCTATGCTCTGTCATACTTCAGATTTGGAGTTAAAATTAAGATGAGCACTCAGAATCTCAGAGAAAAGTGGACTTTATTGTCTGTGTAGCCTTGGATACAATGTAATCACTGAGGAGGGCACTAACTGTATTAACAGGCTATCAGCAGTTTGATTTTTTTTTAATTAGGTTCACAATTATCTCTGCTTGGTAGCCCCCATCCAGATGCACATACACAATTCTCCCAAAAGATGAAATATTACTATTGTCCTTTGTTCACACATTTTTATAGTCACAGAAGTAGAGTGATAAATGAGTGGGTGAACCAAATATATTTTCATCTCCAAATTTCTCCCAGCCCCAGTGCACAGCACAGCCATGTAGAACAGTTTCCCACACTTTGATCAGAGCAGGGTAATCCCAGGAAAAAACTGCTTTCTCAGCTTTGGATATCCTGACTCTAAAACCTTCAGTCTCTTGCCAGGTTTAAAATGGAATGGGTTTGAAAGTGAGTGACATAGTAAGAAGTGACTAATCTTTACCACCCATCATCTTGAAGGTCGCAAAATTATCTCACTTTCTCTTTGTCTTGCGGATGGAAAGAATGAGAAAAGTTGCAGAAATACAATTATTTCACTGTAAGTTTGTTAATTATGCCTACCTCTATTTTCTATTGGTAAAGATACTTGAGTCATTTTCTGTTAAGAATTATCCCAGTTTTCATTAGTGAGTTTTGCAGCTGCTTGCATTCCTGGCAGCCAAGACCATTTAAGGCCGTGTAAGTCTAAAACGTTTTCCCTAAAGTTTCAGTGCATATTGAAAACAGGCACACACTCTTGGATGTTTAAAGCAGAATTGATTCTGGCCAAATTTTCAGTGTCAACGCAAAACACTGCAGAAGAAATTAAATCTAAGATTTTTTTTTCTTTTTTTTTAGGAACTCAAAATAAAAAAAAAAATCAAAAGGGTTGGGGTTGTGGCTCAGTTGTAAATTTCCCTGGGTTAAATCACCAGTAACACACACACACACACACATAAAAAATTTCAAGAGAAAAATAAGAAATAAAAGGGAAGAGAAAGAGAAAGAGAAGGGAGAAAATTCACTATGTACTTTAACCAAAGTTTGCCAGGTTAATTTTAAGTTCATCATCAACAATCTATTCACCTTTCTCAGGGAGGATCATAGAAACTTGACATTTAAAGAGCTTTTTTGCCAAGAATAGAAAACTCAAGAACAAACATCATTGAAAAGTAAAACTTTTATAGAAATAAATTAATCCTTACATATATTCATTCACTCTCTAGTGTCAGAGTATATAGAAGGACATCATTTCAAGTGGTTTTATTTTATGAAAAAATAGAGCAGATTGATTATCAAGAACAGAAGGTAATATAAATTGATCTTAAAACAATATTAGTACTGCTTGTATGCTTGTATAAGGGAAAACTCTAGTTTTGAAGATGAATCTTAAGTTGATGAGACTGTAGACTTTTTTTCAGATTGGTCATTTGTGATTGGTTCTAGGACCTCTGAAGGTACCCAAATCTGAGCATGGACAAGTGCCATATAGAAAATGGCATAGTGTTTTCATATAATGTACAAATACCTTCTGGTATAATTTAATCATTTCTAGACAACTTATCATACCTAGTACAGGGTAAATTACATGTAAATAATTGTTACAATATATCAGTTAAAGAATAATTAGAAGAAAAAAGTCTATACATGTTCAACAGATGCAATTTTTTAGAATAATTTTGATCAGCAGTTGGTTTAATCTGGGCGTACTGAACACATGAATACTGTTGGGAGTCACCGCCTCCAAAGACTAACTTCCCCATCCCCCCAGAAGAGCCATCTAAATGGTGAGCCCTGCTGGCTCACATGATCCTTACCCACCAATCAGAAAGCACCCCATGCCAACTGTCAATCGTTCAACCATTAAACTGTCATAACTGTCATATCACCCCCAGCTCTATAAATATGCAGAGCTGTTCCTCAGTAAAGGAGCATTTTCTCTGACGAAGAGCCTTGTTCGTTCTTTCAAACAAAGGGATGACAGTTCTTAGACACATATACATCATGCCTCTTAATAAAATTAATTTGGAAAGAAGAGTTCATTGACTAATTTTTCAAAGGTATGCAAGTGAGTTGGGTGTGGTGGCACATGGCTATGATTCCTGCTAAGTGGGAAGCTGAGGCAGGAAGATTGCGTGTTCAAAGACAGTGCAACTTGCAAGGCCATAAGCAACTTAGTAAGACCTTGCCTCAAAGTAAAAATAAATAAATAAAAAGAGCTGGGAACGTAGCTCAGTGGTAAAGTGCCACTGAGTTCAATCTCCAGTACAAAAATAAGTATGTAAATCAATCAATAAATAAATGTACTCAAGTATATATTCCCGAAAGAACAAAGTAAATATTTTACAAGGAGGTAAAGTTCTTACAGAAGTAGAATTTCTGAAAATTTTATATTTTAAATTTTTCCAAACTATCTCAAAAGACTTTATGTTGATAGTTTTTGTTAATAAAATATTTTATAGTAAAAAAATAATTCTTTTTAAGGAATAATGTTTGCAATATTCCAAACCATGTAGTAAGAATATCTCCGATTGCTATTAGAAACTATCAACTCCTTTTAGTATAGACAATTAGTTTTTGAAAATCACACTCCTTTTTATTGTTTTGAAAAATAATTTTTTTGCTAAGTTTGTTTTAAAGAACAAATGAAGTAGGAAATTGAGAGTACGTGTGGATTTTTTTTTCCTCTCTCAAGTCATAAAACAATAATTTATTTGTTCTGAGAATGTAATGAGTTTAAAACTCCCAGGTGAACCAGGACCAGGTATGATGGGACCAGCCAGGGAAGCAGAGTGCATGACCTGCTCCACCTCACGCTGATGAGGTGAGAACAGAGGAAGCCGCTCACTGTCACCAGAGCAAAGTCCCATCAGACGGGGACACCAGCACATGTGTGCAAAGAAAGGAGGAGCCCATGAGGCACTTACCAGGTAGAGAGCTAAGTTCACTGCCAAAAATGAGACAGAACAAACAGATCGACACCTTCTCTGCTGTGCTTCTGGAGGGGAGGCCTCATCATCACATCACCATCATCTCCATCATCTGCCTCCAGGCCCCAATCTTGTCACCCTAGGCCCACCCCCAGATGGAACAGGGACTCTAGTTGACATCCCCTACTTGACCAGCAGGGGAAGCCCAAACCAAGAAATGGAGTTGAAGCACCCAGGTGTGCAGTACCTGCTCATACTGCAGAGACACAAATCCAAACCTTCTCTGAGGAAAGCAGAGTCATTGGCAGCTTTTGCAGGACTACCAAAAGCTGAATTCTCAATAGCTGATACTGAGTTCAGTCATACAGGAAAGAATATTACATATAAAACGAAACATGGCAGCTCACCATGAGAGAAACCAAGAGGAGGAAAAATTAAACCATCCCTGGTATAGAACAGAATGATCAGAAATAAATAGTTTCTATATATGAAGCAGTTCACAGAAATGAAAGATGAAGTCAACATTGAGGAAAAGAGACAACCAAACTGAGTAGCCCCAATAGAAATTGTTCAAAGACAAGTAGGAAAAAGTTTACTGCAAAGAATGATGAAGGCTGGGTGCGGTGGTGCATGCCTGTAATCCCAGTGGCTCGGAAGGCTGAGGCAGGAGGATCGTGAATTCAAAGCCAGCTTCATTAATAGTGAGGCACTAAGCAACTCAGTGAGACTGAATGAAATACAAAACAAGGCTGGGGATATGGCTGAGGGATTGAGTGCCCTTGGTTCAATCACTGGTACCACCCCCTCCTCCCCAAAAAAAAGAATGTACAAAAGAACTGATAATAGACAGCTGAAGTGAGAAACTATCACCTAGAAGTAAGAGTTAAAGGGATTTCCTAGAATTCAGCACAGAAAGGTAAAGAAACGGAAACATGAAGGGGATTTTTAGATATGGAAAATATAATGACAAGCTCTAGAAGTTTCTATCTTGAATTACAGAAGGCAGAAAGAAAGAATACAAGACAACATAGTCTGTGCCACCATTCTGTATGACACTGTCTGGTCAATGATGGAGTGCATTCAGGAAGGTTGTCCCCTGAGGTCACGCTGTCAAGTGGAATCATAACCATCAGCTGTGTACGCATAACCCACGATGTTTACACAGCAAAGGAACGGGCCCACAACACATCTCAGAACACACCGGTCATTAAGAGATGCAGGACTCTATACACAAAGATAATGTCTGAAAAAAATTCCTAAATTAATAAAAATTTGATCCCAGAGATAATGAAAACACAATATAGCTAAAGAAGAATAAACCAAAACCCCAAAACAACCCACACCTAAGCTCATCATAGAGAAACTGCTACATACCAATGGCAGTTACTGAGAAGAGCCATGACAGAACAGAGACTATCACCCAGGAGGATGAGGCCAGAGTTCTAGAAGGTTCCCTGGAGCAGTGTAATGGAGGTCAGCAACATTCAGAGGAATAGTCTACCGGAGAGAAATTTCCATCCCAGAGATATCTTCCTCTTTTTGGAGTAATTGCTAATTAAAACTTTCTGAAATAAAGCACAGTAGAATCTATCACCGACCAACCTTTGATCAAGCAATCTATAAATGATTCACTTTAGAAAGGAGATGCTCACAGAGGACAATCGAGCCAGAAACCAGTGGTGAAGAATGATGGGGGTACCTAAAGCACTGATGATAACAGCCTGAACAGAAATGCAACAATGATGTTTGATTTGGGCATCACAAAATTCAAGACACACTAAAATGTGGACCAACATAACATTTTCATACAAAATTACCAGTGGAAGTCTTTTAAGATTCCATATTTTTTGAAGAGAATATATGAGTATTAAATTTAGTGGTAGACCTCATAAGGTATATCTAGTAAAATTCAAGTTAAACCACTAGTGAATGTTTTACAAATTAATAGAAAAATGTGAAACTTACACAGAAAATACACCAAATCCAGGCAAGGATTAATTAAAAGAACATTAAAATGTGAGAAAGTATAAAATAACAGAAATATATCAAAATGCATTAATACTCACAAAAATGTAAAATAATAGATTTGTTTTAAATTGATACAAAATTCTATAAAAATTATCTAGTTAAATGCTATTTATGAGAGACACACTTAAGATAAAAGGACTCAGAAGATAATCTGAGGACACAGGTCAATAATAATTTTTACCTAAATGCTACAAAAATATTTTAAAAAATAAAGTTAGGAAAGATTATGGAATATCGAATAAAATAGAAATTGAGAAAAAAATGGTTAGAATAAAATAAAGCATCGTAAAATGATTTAAGTTTTAATAAAATAAGAGTTAAGTGAGATTTAAAGTTTGTGTATATCAAACCAAGGAGCACTCACATATTTGAGGAACTAAGACATTGAAAACCCAAGGATCCCTGAAGAGTGGCCATGCAAAGGGAGCTGTGCACGGTCCCAGCCACAGGGGCTCTCTCCCAGTAAGGCCAAGTAACTGTGGTCACTGCAGAAGAGGAAATATCAGTTACCAAAACTCACCCTGGGTCTTGATATGGAACCTCCTGCAAGAAGACCAGGTAGGTCCTGGGAGTGTCCTCCATTGAAGGAGACAGCAGTAGGAGGTCAACAGAAGTGGAATCTAATCAGATATAGTTTTTCCTTTTCTGCCTACAGTACTTCTGTCAGCATTACCATTCACAAGTTTAGGAAAAGCCTGAGTTATTGACAAGCGATAGATAATTCATAATATCCTCCTTGTGGGAAGCTATGTTTTATGGTAAGATAGATGCATCAAAGGATGCATGGCCAAAGGGCTGTTAGAGTGCTTTAGTAGTTGTTGAAGGTATCGTTTTAAAAGGGTTTGGACACATTTTTTTAAAGGGTCACATGGTAAATAAGTCAGGTTTCACCTACTACAGTGTCTAAATCACAATACTAATTCTGCAGTTACAGTGGAAAAGAAGCCAGAGATAGCACATGAATAAATCATTGTATTTGTGCAGCAATGAAACTGTTTATAGAAACAGTGGTCGCATTTGGCCATTTGCAGTAGATCATGCATTTTTGAGCATCATTTTGGTAATAACACTCTGATTTGGGGCATTGTCCTCTAGTAGTATAGGAACTAACCCAACAACTGTACATCTAAGAGTACACTAATCAGTAACAAGTGAGGAAGGAGCATTGGCTCTCCTTACCTTCACTCTAGCAACTTACTTGTGAAGTTCATGTATCTAACACCTGCAGCATTCGACTAAGGTGATAAAGGCTTCCAACAGGACATAATATGGCTTCTATTGAACCTAAAACATGGTTATCATGTGGATACTTTGGTCTCATGTTGGTGGGCTAGCTGGAAAAGAATGGAGTCATTGTATTGGCAGAGATAATAAATGTGATTTTCATAAGGGGAGATAGTTTTTACTAGCTAATGGGGCACTGCAGCATATTTAATGCTCTTCTTTCCCTTGAAAAGTTCAGTGACAATGATTTCAGCAAGAGAAAGTAATCAAAGGCTCAGACTCTTTGGGGCTAAATGTCTTGAAAGTCTGGGCATTTCCACAGGAAAGCAGAATAGATCACTATAAGTTTTTTTTTTTTTGGGGGGGGAACATTTAGAATGGATACTGGAGAAGAATTATGAATATAATTAGGGTCATATAAATAATTGCTGTTTCAGGAACTGAAGCTTGTTACACTACCCTTCATGAATTATGTATTTTGTAATGATTGCAGATTAATACTACCATGAATTCTTGGCAATAACAAAACTTAAATTGGAGCATAAAGGGATTTGATTGATGCAAAGGACATACCAGATCAGATGGTTTTATTTGTTCTTAATATTACCTCTGATTTCAGCTGCGGTGTGGTGGGTAGTTCCATATGGGTATCCATACAATTCCTGCCAAAAGTGGCTCACTTACAGAACACGCTACATGGCTTCATTTTCTGCCTGGATCTCTTCCTGGAACTCTTCCAATTGAAGAGGGTTGTTTCTGCAGATTTTTTATAGATAATAAATAGGAAAGGATCTTGAATAAGAGAAAAAATAAGATGTGGAAGAATGGTATAAATGTAAAAATGGGAAATTTAAATAATGGAGGAAAGAAATTGTGCTGTGAACGATGGACAGTATTTTCTCTTCTCCATTCTAGGACTCTGCTAGAAATGTCTTTAGGGATAAAGTTCTGAATATGAATTACACACCACTGTGCAAGATTTGACAACCAGGTCATGGAGAGGCTGGGGCTCTGTGGCACCGTGATCATGTAACTAGTGTTATTATCAATGTCCTGAAGGGACACTGTGGTCATGAGAGCAATGATATCTTCAGAACACACATAACCACTGAATTGAAGGGGCCTTGAACTAAATAATCCAATGATTGTAGCTTCTGAAACTCCAGAACCTTCCAATATATTTTATTCACTCACTTGTTCTGTCTCTTGATAAATCTAGAGTGAGCATCCAATTTCCTGAGCTTCCTCTTGGCTGACTCAGGGGCAGTGTCCATCCTGCTGCTTATTTAATTTTTCTTCATTTTAAGTAGTCTTGGCTCATCAGTTTTCCCACAAAACTAGAGTACCCCATCTGTAATTGAAAACAGTCTTTTTGAATAATGAAATGCATTTGTTTCTTGGTGGAGACCTTGGCAAAGGCAGAATTCCACACCTCCACAGCTTCCTAAAATTATAACGTCAATGCCCTTATTTAAACACAATTAAGTGCACCCTCTAGTTTAGGTAAGAAGGAAAGCCGTTGCATGTCAGGCATAGAGTCATCTCCTGGTTTGGTGATATGCCAAACTTCAGTCCAAGTCAGCCAACTCTTCATCTCTTGTGTGCCACATCTAATGCATTTGCCAAACATTCCAGGTGTCAATTGCTTTACTTTTCCTTTGTTGGAAAGGATAAAAAGAAACTCACCAGGAAATATTGCCAATTAAGAAAAATAGCTTTTTAAAAATAGGGGCATATTATTTTCTCCTTAAATTCCACTGGGTACTTAGCTTTCAAATTTTCATATGTTTTACAGATTCAAAGATGATTTACCAGTTGGCATGTCTAGAGTTTGGCTATATTTGAATATGTGCATAAGAAAATATGTTTATTGGACAGATGTATCTTGGTTTCTGCCACCACTCCCACTACTGGTGGAGCAACACAGGTGTGGCCCTGAGCTGCACATCACAGTCCACCCTAAGACTGCACCTACTGGGTCCACAGTGGGCAACTGACCCAGTGACAGATGTCATGGAGCCTGGTCAGGGATCCATGAAACTTTCCGACATTTTAATTCAGTGCAAACTAGGATTGCAGCAGTCAGCTTGACCTATCCTGTATTTTTCCTCAGGAGTTTGAACAACTGCCATTCCATTTCTACTTAGAAAAATGAAGATTGATGTAGAGAAAGTCAATGTCTAATGCCTGTTCAATTCTTCCTTGATATCAAGGAAATGGTTTATAATTTGGCTATTAAAACTACCTAATGTAGATTATCCATGGATCATATAATATATAATAGATTTAAAAATATTATTTTTATATGACACAGGCCTTGGATATTATGATTCCAAAAACCCTTTATAATTTGATTCACGATAATTATACTTAAATAGCTTCAGTTGATTGGCACAATATCTTAATTCCACACTCTGAATCCATCATATGGTCAATTACTAATCTAGATAATCTATAATAACACAGCATTTTTTTGTCATTAATTAGAACCCAAGATTGGGTATGTGCAAATGTTAGGTATAGTTTGCATATACTTAAGTATCATATATATATATATATATATATATATATATATATACACACACACGCACACACACATATGTACATGTATACACACACACACACACACACATATATATATATATACACACACACACACACACTCACACACTTACACACATACACATTCACTGATACACAAGAAATGAAGACTTTCCACAGGTTTTGACTGTGTCATGTCTTCATGTCACAGCTCCTCTCTGGGCTCATTGCAGTATATACTTCCTACATATCTCAGATCAGATTAATTACAGGCCCTGACATCGTTGTCACTCAAATAAAACGTTTCACTAAAATACATAATCTCCTTCTCTCTGAAAAGGTTGCCTATTCATCTGAGCATGCACAACAAAGAGCTTTGTGCAAGCCAGGGGATCTCAGTCCAGGCCGCCAGATCAGTTTAATCGACTCTGGAAGGAAATGGAGTGACAGTTGTCCTAAGCAGATCACACTTTGCTCTCAAGTCGGTTAATCCTGTTCAACCAAATGTCATTGTGAAGGAGTGAAAAAGGTCCCTCCTCCTGGCAGCTTACAGCATGGCTTGGAAAGCAAAAACACACAGAAAGAAACATAATCGGAGCCAGGCTATGATAAGCTTTAAAATAGAAATACAAATTGCAAAGGCAGAACAAAGGAAAGAAAGGTTAGTTTTGACTGGCAGTATTTGCCAGAGGCTTGGAAGACGTGTGCCTTAAGATTAATTTCGAGGACCTGGAGCACTTCATTGTTCTAAACTCTGCCAGCAGAGCCCACATTTCTGGCTGGCCTTCTTCCTGTATTCTTCATAGACACATACACAACCCAAAATTTTACAGAATGTTGGTTTTTCTTCTCTTTCTTTACACAGGCTCTCTCTTCATTTGAAAGTTATCTTGCAAATTCCAAAAAGAGTTTCAAGACATTTATACTTTGCTTCCTTCATATTTTTTTCATGATTCAATCCAAGTTTTTGGTAGAGAATACCATTTTCATTTCCCCTAATTATTAATAAAATGACCCACTCACTAACTTCTAGAGAACTCTCCTTTCTAACTTTGGAGGCTCATATTCAAGTCACATTTACTGCACCACTTTTACACATACTAAACTTTCTTTTTGTTATTTTTTTATTCAGCAAGTTGTTCTGAGTCATGAATTCTATACTTATCATAGAAGAACATTTCACTTGGTTTGTTTGCTTGTGCTAATCTATAACAAAGAAGAAAAGAATAACCAAAAGGAAATACAAAGGAAAAATTGACATCATTCCATCCAATGTGCTCTTTTGTTTCAATTATATGATATTTCAATCAAAAGAATAATAGGCTTGAATTTTTTTCAATTCTTGTGCAAATGGTAACATTAGAGAAGTAAGCTCAAACTTCACACTCTAATTTGTGCAAAAGTAATCTGTCAATCTTTGCTTATTTAGCAAGTGCTAAAGAATATCCTTAATTCTTTCAAGAGATAACTATACCATTTAGTGCATTATTGTTACACATAGGGACAATCAAAATTTTCTTTAACTATATTGAATTGAATTTTAAATTCAATGATGCTTCAAGTTTTATCATCACAGATATAGTACCAACTGCCTTAAACAGTGTTTTGCAATCTTCTTATGGAAGTTTAGAAGCATTATTCTGTCTCCTGGGGCATCTTTCTGTATATTGTTTGTTTAGTCTTTCCAACCAGGCCTACTTTTCATTATTATTAATATTGTTTAATATATTTAAATGGTAATCCAGTGCTTAATAAGTGTTAGAAATCTCCCTGGGCTCCTCGTTGCTACCAGAGGAGCAACAGTAAAGAAGAATAAAGCTTAGTGATGTGTATTCTACTCTACTAGACACTAACAACGTACAGAACTGAAACTAAGATCTGAAAATTCTGCCAACACAATATAAATGCTTTGGCTTCAGCACAATTTCTGTCCAGAGTCTTTATCAATGCTTTTTTCTTTGTTCATTCTCATCCTGAAGTGCATTCTGGTAAACAGCTCACTAAATGCGCTTAGCACTGGTGTAACTATAGATCCCAGACATTGACTATCCAGTCCTTTGGCAGTTAATGGAAAATGGTTCCCTGCTAACTGTTGTGTCAGGACTTGAAATCCACAGATGATACACAAAAAGTCAGAAAAATAAATGGATTTTGACCAGAATCTGACCCATGGTCAGGTCCAACACACCTCCAGGTTTTGTATCATTCCCCTTTGCTTTGTTCAGTTGAAGTAAGTTCAGCAAGAGCAGAAGTCTCACAGAAACTCCCTGGGGGAGGTACTCATGAACCTGCCTCTCAGAGAAAATTGTACATAAAAAATAAATGAACTGCCAGCCTAAATGGGAAAAAGAACCCCAAAAAGGAAATAAAAACACTATAATACAAAGTATGAAAAATATGAAATAAGGCAAAATTTAAAATTTCATGTTACATATAATTTTTCAGAAAATATATTACAATACTGAGATATCACTTTGTCTTTTGGTCAAAAACTAACAATCATTGCATATTCTACATGGAAAAGAGAAAAAATCCTGGAAAAAAATCTGTATGTTTATTTGAATGTAGATTAAAACTGAAAACACACTTGAAATTCTCTGCAATAGTTCTTTTGTAATATAGAAGAACTCAGAGGAGAGTTTATAATTTGGTGAAATTGCATGAGAAATTAGACAGTGTGAGAATGATGGCATCTTAGAATCCTTTGAAATCATTTTTAAGTCTTAGAGAGGAAGGACAAGAAATCATCTCTCTTTAAGCCCAGCCCAATTGTCTTCCCTCCATTATATACCCTTAGGGAGCAAGGATGCTATAGGTCAGAAGCAAAATTAGACATAGACGTAGATACAAAATACTCTTACAACATGTACACAGTTGACATGGTTATAGGTGATCACAGTGCCATAGGAGTCATTCTAAATGCTTAATGGTTACCCAATGATGATACCAAGTTACACCCTGGGAACCCTTTTAGTTCCCAAGCATCACAAAAGTTTGTGGGAGCGTGTGTATATGTGTGTGTGTATGTGTGTGTACACATGTATGTCCATGTTTGGAAGAGAGTATATATTGTTTATTTTAAACAATGGCTTTACAGTTAATAATTCCATTGAAAGGCTTAATTGTCAAGTGGTTGCTAAATTCTCATTGATTAGAAGTAATAAAATATATATGAGTAATAAAATATAAAAACATGAAAGTGTATTTCTAAAATTAATTATGTTCTGATTTTTCAGAACATAGTTAAAATTAGACTCTGAGCAAGCCAGCTACCACCGTAAATCTGTAGGACACAGAAGAAAATCCTGCAGACGTGCTTGCTGCTGGTCACAGTGTCTCTTCCAGCGGGTAGGGCTCATTCACACAAACCAAACTGCAAGTTCCCAAGAAGGGAAACGACCTTGACAGCTCTACTGACTGGTCTTACCAGATTTAGCCAAATAGATCAGAACAACCAAGTCCCTCCCTGATTTTTATTTATTTCATGGATGTGAAACTCCTCTATAAAGTATAGAAGTGAGTTTAGATTATCCTGAAAAAGAAGCCCAATTGATAACACCAGATTACACATCTTCAAAAATAGGTCATCCTGTTTAGAAACAACAGTGTCTTCCTTGCTGAGCACCCTGCAAACCCATCATGCATCACTACAGCTTTGTTGTCCTAGAGTGTGACTTCTTCCTACGGAATTTAAATTGTGTTGCAAAATTAACACAATTTCATTATCTACATTTATCCATTTCTGAAGAGCAAACTTGTTTCTGAGAGTAAGAAGCAAAACCATTGAAACATATTTGTAAGTTAATTTTCTTTTCTTGCATTAAAATATTTTAACAGTTTTTTTATTTTTAATTTTAGACACATAATAATTATAAATGTATGTGGATTATACAGTAATATGTTAATAAGTGCTTACAATGTGAAATGATTACAACAGGTTAATTAAGAAAACCATTACCTCATATGCTTGCAATTTTTTGTGGCAAAATCATTTAAAATCTATTGTTTCAGAAATTGTGAAATACACTGGAGAGTCTTATTAATTATAGTCATTCTGTGTAATCATCATTTTTGTTTTGTAATTTGTAGACGCAAACTGTGCTTTTTTAAAAAAGGTAGTATATATACTGTTTCTCTGAATGTGAATTATAAAACCAAATCATACCATATCTGCTTAATTTAATCTGTTTTGATCAGTAAGTAAAGCTCTTATTTATCACAATGGCATCTTCCATGTTGATGCCCTGTATATATCCTGTGAAATAACTTTAATAAGTCTAGGTGGTAATTTCTTTCCACATCATAAAATTACTCCAGTTTTATTGTGTGTTAAATTTGATGTCATTTTTCATTTATATGTGTGTACATACATATGAAGAGAGTAATAATGCATCATATGTGATTATGATGAATATAAAGGTTTTGGGCTCTTCCACTCTGTACTAATCAAAATGTAAGAGTAAGAAGAAACTTCATCCAGAGCCAGAGGATTCTCTAATAGGATTTCCATATTGCTTTTTGTTTTATTTTATTGCAAATTTTTAGGAATTCAGAACAAAAAAAAAATAACATGACTTTGTATTCTTGAAAGTTTTAAAGAAAAGAATTACAGAGAAGCTATTTTAAGGTACTCTTTTGTTCTTAAAAATAGTCTAAATTAGTTATAGTGTTTTAAAAGTCTAAAAAATTATCTTTCATTTTCTTTATCTTTCTGATAACTGGATATAGAGAAAGAAGAACTTTTCAACAATGAATAAACTTTTTGAAATAAATAATTTTAGAGACTGTGGTTTGGATATGAGGGTCCCTCAGAGCTCCATGAATACAGGAGTGTTCGGGAGTGAGATGGTGGGATTCCCAGAGCTGTGGCCTAATCAGTCCTTCTTAGTTGGAATGGGTGACCGGGTGGTAAGGAAGGCCGGTGGGCAGCTGCAGGAGGTGGGGCCGGGAATGTGCCCTGGGGATCCTATGTTTTGTCCCTGGCTCCTGCCCTCTCTGTCTGCTTCCTGGCCATCACGAGCTGAGCAGCCTTCCTTCACCACTGCCCTTCCGCCATGAAGTACTGCCCCTGCTCAGGCCTAAATTGATGGAGTTGGCCCTCAGTGGACTGAACCTCTGGGCCCCAAATATATGCACTTACTTTTAAATATTGTAAATATTTGCTCTAAATATATACTAGCATTTTTTCTATATTATAGCTCCACCCAGGCAGTAAAATAAAACATGGAATTCATACACAGAGTCCTGTAAATTAGTCTTAGATGGCCTTTTGTTCACAGGGAGGACAAGCTGACTAACAGAGGCAAAGGAGAGACCAGCACATCCAACCTGGAAAACAAAAAAAAAAAGAAAAAAGTTTTAAAATGGTAATTAAGAGTCTGATTTAAAGAGAAAAAATGTTATTTTTGTTCAACTAAAACTATGTTCAATAAGAACATAGTTATGCAAAACTGTATAAATTCATAATGACATCAATATTTGGCAGTTTTCTGTTATTGGGTCTAGTATTTTATAGATTTTAAAATAAAAACTTTTTACCCCAAAAAAGAACTAGAATGGAATGATATATAAATCAAAATAAAAGGGATCCTACCCCTAAGGGAAAATGGAGGTAGATACAGCACCCATTCTTTCTGAAGTACCTACTCTTTAATCTTGGAATCTGTATGTCTAAGGCCATGCATGGAAAAGAGAGTAGAAATCAGCAATTTCCTCAAGAATTTTAATAGATGTGTCAGCCACTACCCATATCTCCTTCCCCTGCCTAGGATTGCTGAGACACTGGCAATGGGATTTTGTTCTGAAGCTCCAATCAAGGGGAACCCTACTCTTAAAAAAAGAAAAAAAAAAGACTTTAACAAGTATTTTCTTAGAGCAAAGCACAAACATCCTGTGGCTTTCTAGACATTTCTTACTTTGACTTTGGAGCTGTGCTGTGATGGAACATGGGTGAATCTACCAGCTCGTTAACTTATTCTGACTTGAAGCACATAGCAGAACTTTTTTCCTGCATTCCCACTCAGGGGAAGGGGACATGCAGTAGAGGAAAAGCGTTAGTACTGGCCTTTAGGGAGCAGCCCTTGTGGGGGGGAGAAGGGGGTGCGTGATCATGTGACTTGCTGCTGACCCTTACATTGGAAGGAGCGCAGAGCTAATTACGTTATAAAATTAAACTAAAAACCAAGGTTTTCTTTTCACACATCTATAATGTAAAACAACGACTTTGCAAAATCATCTTCCTCCAAAAAGCAACATTTCTCATCTTACCGACTCTGTGTATGAATTCCACGTTTTATAAGTATTATTTTACTGCCTGGGTAGAGCTATAATATAGAAAAATGCTAGTATATATTTAGAGCAAATATTTACAATATTTAAAAGTAAGTGCATAGTTTTTGCATACACAATGGGCATAATAACATGGAAGTAGCTAGCAGACAGGACATTATACTGGCAATTAGAGTCTGATTACAGAATAAATAAACAAAAAACAGTACTAAAGTCAAGTGACTTCTGCCAACTGGCTATTTTTAGCATTCTAGCAATGCCTTCTCAACAGCAGTGACTGGATTAGGAATTGGCACAACTCACAAACACACTTATGTGTGCTGCAAGCCAAGTAGAACTGGAGATTCCCTGACTGTGGTACAGTCAGAAACCCAGGCTGACTGACCAGCAGGGATTTGGGACTTCCACAGTCCTGAAGTTTCAGACCAGGTAATTCTGTGGTTGGTGAAGGCTGCACCTATTGTGTCTGAAGGTCACTGGCTCCTACCGACTAGATGCCAGGAGAACTCACAAAGTCCTAGTAGTTAACGTGTCTCCAGACCTTACCAAGTTCCCCCAGGGACAAATCACCCACTCAGAATCAGGATCCAGAGCCTGCTACACATCCTGTGATTGTTCTTGCTACAATGTGCCCCATTCTGTCTAGTGCCTGAGTATAATTTAGATTTTTAAAAGGGCCATAGACATTTAAGAACACAATGAATTCTTCCTATTATCCAGGGCTCTCGTGGCCAGTTTCTGAATTTCTGCATGGTTATCAAAGAACAGAGAGAAAATGTACAGCTATGTTTCCATTGCCATAGTTATTTATTAAAAGGAAAAGCAGCTATGGGAGCCCTGTCCCTTTCCCAAAATCATGTCCTCAAAGGTGGGTGGACTTCATTGCAGCAGGCTTGTACTGTGCTCTAGGGAGTCTCAGGATTGAGGTCTCAGTATCCAAGAAAACACACATGGTGATGTTGTTTTTTATTGAAGATTTAAATAGGAAAAAATGGTGCGATTCACAGAATTACATATTTTAAAAGACAGCATATTCAAGAGTCTTGGTCATACCAGCAACCATACAGATTATATAAACAAATAAGCATTTGGAAAGCACTTTCTTTTTTGTTGTTGTTTGTTTTTTGGTACCATGGGTTGAACCCAGGGGTGCTTAACCACTGAGCCACATCCCCAGACCTCCTGTATTTTATTTTGAGACAGGGTCTCAATAAGCAACTTAGTGAGACTCAGCCTTGCTAAATTGCTGAGGCTGGCTTTGAACTTGCCATCTTCCAGCCTCAGCCTCCTGAGCTGCTGGGATTACAGGTGTGGGCCACAATACCCAGCTAGTATTTATTTTTGAGTATTTTTTTCAAATATTAATTCACTTGAAACTATTCCTCAAAAACAAACAAACATGTAAACTACAACTTTTTACCCCCATTTTACAAATGAGAAAATAAACATGAGACTCATCTGTGGCTCCATGATTCACAGCCGGACATTCTGGCCCTAGAATTCTCCAGTGGGCCTTTCACTGTGTTCTGCTCCATCTCAATACAAAATGTCCTTGCCAAGCACTCTGGGAAACACTTTGTATGCATTATTTCACAGCAACCGCAGGAGGTAGGTATTTTATTTTCCAAGTATCTGGAGATGAGGAAATAAAAGCTCAAGAGTTTAAGATGCTCGACTAGCCACAGATTTATAAATGGTGGAAATCAGGATTCACACGTAGGCCTTGTGAGTCTAAAATCATTTAACTCCTATGTATATAAATTCCTCTTTAAATTTAGGAACTCAATTAGATTACCTTCACCCTTTTCCATCTACAGAAGCCTGCACAGCTACATTCTAGAATTTTTTTTGTTATATTTAAATTTAGAATTCATTTGCAAACTTTCCTTGGTTTAAAAATAATTTCTCAAATGAAGCTGGGATATTACCCAATATCCCATGAGACACTGTTTTTTTTTAAAAAAAAAATTTTAGTTGAAAATGGACACAATATTTTTATTTTTTTTTTAAGTGGTGCTGAGGATCAAATTCAGAGCCTCACATGGGCGAGGCAGGAGCTTAAACACTAAGCTACAGCCCTAGTCCCGAGACATTAATTTTTAACATTTTCTTATAGCTATCATGGTTTAGTTTATTGATGCTTAAGAGAAAACCCACAATCAAGTGGGTACAAACTCAGGCCATAAGGAAGAGAGATAAAATACTGATGGACTCAGCCTATATAAGAAATAGAGCAAAAGATGAGATATAATGGACCCGAAAATTGATGTGGTAAATGTAATTGTGAAAGTATAGATTCCTTTAACTTCTCTCTGGGTATTTGTTGGTGAGATACATTGTGATCTGGCGTCAGGCCATAAAATATCTGTAGTGACTGTTACTTATGTTAGTGGTAAAGAGATAATATCGGTAGACCATGTGGAATTTTATGGGCTATTATTCCATGCTTGAAGAACACACTTCATGTTTTGTAATTTCAGGTTGATCAATACAAAAGTAAATTACCACCAACCTAAATATTGCTCATCTGAAATATTGAATTATCAAGTGCTGGTTGACAAGCAGAGGGCCGGCAGGGTCGGAGCAGTGACAGCTGAGGCTGTTATTATAGGACGAATGTCTGAGGAGGAGATGCCCAAGCCCGGGAGGAGCTTAAGATGCCCCAAAGCAACTTGACAGCACAGGTGTTCTGAGGCAGGCTGGGGAGCAGTCAGCACTGGGTCTAAGAAGTAGTCGGGTGAATAGTTGGTGGAGGATTTAAAAATGCTAATAAAACTGACTGAAGGGTGGTCCTAACATTTTTTATGACCATGTGCTGGCAATTCTAAACAATGTCGGTAATAAAATAATCTTTCCTGAAGAAGTCTCTGTCAGTGGAAATTCTAGACAGCCCTTTTCGTGCACGCGTACACACACACACACACACACACACATATGCTTTAAGACACATTCTATACTACTTTAAATTATTTGAAAATTTTCCAATTACATTGTTGTCCTGAAAAGTATAGACTCAGTTGCACAGAAACAGTTTCTCAAGGATTCAGAATCCTCAGATCTCACATTCAGCAGGGCTTGTACCTCCAACTGCTGAGACAATCATTTTATGGAAGTGCTGATATCATGGAATTGTGAAATTAGAAGAAACGGAAGTGGAGTTACTTTAGATCTGTCCTTCTCGATGACTACTTGGAGTCTTCATTTGCTGTAGACGTTTTAGACATCTGAAAACTGCAAGAACAAAACCTGAAGGACCCAAAGCCTGGGCAGGGCTTTGATTCCTGGAATTTGTCATGAATTGGAGTTTCTAAGGCTCTGCCAAATGATCCTTATGTCGAGGACTTTTGCTGAGCATTTGTGCATCTGAGGCTTCCGCGCAAAACGACATTTTCAAAAAAATAAGTTAAGGAAAACTGTTCTCTCGTCCCTGTGAGTGATGATAGGTTGTCAAATCCATCCATACTGTCTCGTGAACCTGAATATGTGAAGAAGATTGATTTTGACAAAGATTGTGACAGATTTGCAAATGTTTAGGCTCAACAATGAAAGCCAGATGTTTTTATTTATTAATGAAACATACCAATATATAGGTATGTTTTTCTCTCTTTATTAAAGCATACATTCACGTAATTAAAAAGAATTAGCGAATTTTCTTTTTTAATGCTCTAATATTTTAATTTTATATAATGCCACATATGAAGTTTAATAAAAGTAACTTTTCACTGACCATTTTTTCCTTTCAAGTCAATGATTTTATCACTTCCTTTGTGTGTGTGTGTGTGTGTGTGTGTGTGTGTGTGGTGCTGGGGATTGAACCCAGGGCCTTGTGCATGCAAGGCAAATACTCTACCAACTGAGCTAAATCCCCAGCCCAATTTTATCACTTTTTGATTACCATTCAAATATTTCTGTCACATAAACACAGGGATAGTAAAAATGACACAAATAAAAATTTTTTATTCCCAATGAAGTCAAATTGTTTGCAAAATATACTGGAAATCACCTTTCTATTCTCCAGCAGAACCAGGTCTAATGTCTTTAACTAGTGTGTCTCACAGGCTACCTTGCTCACAGTGACATGGGAAGGGCCTCCCTCAGCCTCACATGGGTTCCTTCCTTGCTGTCCTCTCTTGGATAAGGGTCCCCTGCACACCTCTCCTGGAGGAGGCCTGTCTCTGAGTGTGGGCTCTAGGATCTGAGTGTGGGCCCAAAGGATCACTCAACTGGGCAGTGATGTCCCCCATCAGGACTCAGGGGCTCCCTGGCTCTTGATCCTGCAGGGCTTGTCCCCACAGGCAGGTTGTCCACTCTGTTCTGGGCTGTGACCTGGTGAGGCCAGCACAAGGCCTGCAGCTTCCTACCCCGAGGCCTGGTGCATGTGACCATCAAGTGCTGTGGGTCTCCTCTGCCCAGGATGGGCGGTGTGGTCAGCCTCTCCCACAGCCAGGGTGGCTCTCTTCCTCACCACAGCGTGGACAAGGGTGAATGAGCAAGTGTGAGACACACCACATGGCACAGCATACAGATGCACACGTCTCTCATAGTGGACATGGGTTAGACACGTTTTAGTGTATTTATAATGGGTGAGTTATCATTTTTAAAATATTGACTCTTGAAAAAACCACTCAAAATATGACAGTTATCTTCTTAGGGTTGGTAAATCTATCATCTTGGGGAAAAGATACACATTTTATCTTAAAATAATAAAGACAAAAATATGAATTCTTCATGGTAAAAAATGCAAAAAGGCACATGTGGATATCTCCTGAGCCAGGGAATAAAAAATGGGAAAATAGTGTGAGTTGTGTGTGTGCAAGTATCTGTTCATTTTCTCACTGTTCCTACATTTTTCATCTTCCTGCATCAACGAAGTACTATTGATTCACATTTCCTTACTTATTTACGTTACTCCTCCATATTCTAACTCTATTTCACTAACACATTATTTTCATTATTCTATTTGAGATAGGTTCATATATAATTCACAAGGTTCATATATAATTCAAAAGGTCTGAGGTTGAGATTCTCTTTAGAATTCTATTTTTAAGAGTAAATGCACTGTTAATAACAAATCTAGTTTTGTGCGGACACACACACACACACACACATTTCTGAGTATGTATATCCTTTACTGGACTCTGCTGGTTCTAGTAGTTTTTAATTATAGTGGGTTTTCTTTGAGGGGACAAATAATTTCCAATTCTTATTTTTCTACGTTAGCCGTGGGTTTCACATAAAAAGTCAAACTTCTATAAACTTTGTGGGTCAATCTGTGCTCTAGCCTGAGTGTTACTTGTTTTATTATGTGTGACATGATCAGAGGCAAAAATAATGTGTGTCACCTCAGTCATGTGCAATAACCATTTCCCATCAAAAAACCAACAACCAGTCTGACTTGACCACTACACGGTTCACAGGAAATGTGGTTACTAGACCTGAAGCACCAAGCAAGCATGAAATGCAATATTGTTCAACGTCGATGGAAACATTATCTGAAGAAGAAAAAAGAAAAATTTCAAAAGGCAAGGGGGTGAAAATGGGTAAAGAAAAATCCTGGAAGAAATTAAGGCTCTGAAAGTTGAATCGCCACAGGCACAGGCTGTGCTGGTGATCGCCTGAGTTCCTGGAACATGAAGCGGAGCAAACCGTAATGAATAAACTAAAGACCATTAACTCTACTGGTCATCCAGTTTTCTTCAGAAGGATGGGGAAGCTTTGATGTGAAAGACTCTCTTTTATTATGAGGGAGTGTTGAGAAGCTAGAGACAAACACTGTATCTTGATCACATTTCTCCAAGGGCCATAAATGTCTTGTGACTTGAAAGTTAATTCAGTTTGAAATTATACGAAATCTTTGAGAGTGGGGTTTACCATATTGACCCACTACGGGGATGTGCACGGAGGACAACTAGCATTAGGGGATTGTTGAATAAAGGGATCCTCTGACAAAGTAAAGAAACAAGAAAGTGAGCACAATCCTTTCCTTTCTCCCTAATCTTGTAAAGTGCACAAATTCAGTTGAAACTTAAAACTCATTTTCTTTCTAGGAAGTTTACTTGAAAGGTAGAGGGACATCTGTGCAGTGGCAGGAAATACATTGAAGTAGTTTGTTGTATGAGTTGGTTTTTAAAAGCAGCAGATTGACTACTACCAATGAGTAGAACAGAAGAGATGTTTCCAGGCAAAAGCTGCCAATTCTGGAGTAAATAATTTTGTGTGTGTGTGTGGGGGGGGGGGACACCAGGGATTGAACTTGGGGCACTCCACCCCTGAGCCACATCCCTAGCCCTATTTTGTATTTGATTTAGAGAGAGACTCTCACTGAGTTGCTTAGCACTTCACTTTTGCTGAGGCTGGCTTTGAACTGTAGATCCTCCTGCCTCTGCCTCCTGAGCCTTGGGATTACCCATATGCACCACCAGGCCTGGCTTCCAGTAAATAATTTTTGAAGTTTATAATCATTTTGTGACTGATAAATAGGCTAGATAAGATGTATTTATGTGAAGCTACCATCAAAGCTATGGATTTTTCAATAAACAAGACACAGACAATCATTTGAGCTAAACTTAAAATCTCATTGCGTAGTACTGAACTGAATAGCACATTGAATTCAGTGAATGTTGGCTGCACAAATTCTACTCTCAAAAGGCAGATAGCAGGTGCAGTGCTGTTCTGGGTGTCTGGAGGTCCCAGGGGGCAGAGGTAGAGCTGGTGGGGCACCAGGGATGGTCTAGCTTGGCAGCAGGATGGGCTTCTTGCAAGATGTGGCAGGAAGTAGGCACTGGAGGAACAAAGACAGTGGCAGTGATGAATGCCAGGCTGGCATGCTGCACTCTGCTTTAAACAAGAGAGAACCACTGAGGATTGAGCGAGGGATTAGGCCAAGTGCTAATGGTCAGGGGGCTTTGATTTTCACAGAGCTCTTCCTGACTAAGGGACTTCTGCCTCACCTGGAATGGTAGGTGTGTGTGTCCGAATGTGGTTATACGTGTGTGCAGTGGGTTGAGGTGAAAACCTAAGAATTTTCTACACTAGATTATTCTACCTGGGACCTGAGTAACAGAACTCTCAGACGAAGAGGCTGGCCTTTTGAAATTCTTTTTTTGCAAAGATGTTAATTTTTGTCACTTAAGATGTCCAGCTCATTCAACAAAATTCTACAGCCATTTAAAATACAAAGTGGACATTGGTGGTCTTTTATTATTTCTGTTATTTCTAATATCATCATTTATATTATCTCATTATTTACTCTATAATCTACTTGGCCCTCAGATTAGAACATATTTAGGTTTTTTCTCTTTCTACGTATGCATATAGTGTCTTTCATAATTCTCTCGTTTCAGATTGAAACATTGGGCTGGCTTTTTCCCAGACAATGGAGTGAAAAATTTTCCTCCATTTTGATCCATGAAGTTATTTTCATCTTTCTGAAGTAAACAGTTTCAATCACCAAATGTTTCTCTGTCCCTAAAAATAGCCCCTTTAGAATGATTTTCATTTTCTCACCTGAAAGACTTGTTCTGGCCCCTCATAATTTGAAAACAGAATCCTCTCACTAAGTGGACAGGAAGCTATTAGTCAATGAAAGCTCAGAATAACTTCTGGACATTGATATATCTACAAATTAAAAAAAATAGAGCTTCATATGAAGCTTACATTTTCAGTTAGCCACACACAATGAAAGAGGAAAAAATTAACTTTTGTGATATATTTTGTTTAATCCCATGCATACATTTATAATATTTTTGTTGAACATGTAACTGATAATCCTTCTGTTCACGCTAGCTCCTCCCAATCAGATATGAATTTAAACTTACTGCAAGTCCCAACCTGGAGCAGAACATGATGGCCACAGGTGGCTAACCCCCACTCCATCTGAGAGGGAGGCTCATGGTTCCTGTTTTCAGGTTGAAAAGAAAAAATAAAGCAAAACTCATGTGTTGTTTGAGGAATCTGAGAATATTCAGTCTACAAATGAGAAAATTGTTTTATTAATATCCCTAATTTAAACCTACATGAAAAGAAATTTATTTCGGAGGAAAACTCTGTTCTAATCCTATAAATTCATCTCTGATAAAAATCCAGACACTTATGAATTTTTGAAATTTTCCTAGGTAGAGATATGTTAAGCTCCTAGAATCATTTTCAAGACCAGAAATTTTCTGCTCTCTTTGCAGGAAAAATTTAAAAAAAAGGTACAAATTATTCACTTTTCATCAAGGAAGATCCTCTGATGTCTGTGCTTCAGCTATAGCCCAAGAATCTGGCTGTGCTAGGGATAGTTCACAGGAGGGCTATTGAAAAATTTCAGACCCTAAATTCTGCCTAACTCAGTCTGCTCAAGCTGCTATAGCAAATACTAGAGACCGGGAGGCTTAACAATAGAAATTTTTCTTAAAGTTCAGAAGGCTGGAAATCCAAGATTAAGGTTCAGACCAATTCAGTTCTCAGGGAGGGCTCTTCCTGGCTAGCAGATGGCTGACATCTAACTGTGTCCTCACGTGGTAGAGAAGGAGGAGAGCAAGGTCTCTGGCCTCTTCTTTAAAGGGCACTAATCCCACCATGAGGACCCCACCCTCAAGTTTTCATATAAATCACATTTACCTCCCAAAGGCCCTACCTCTTAAGACTGTCACACTGGGTGTTAGTGTCTCAACATAGAGTTTGAAAAGGACACTCTGAGTCCTTTTAAAAATGAATCTCAGAACTTTCTTCATTGCATACTCCTACTATGGATTCACTCTCGCTTATTTAGTTGGCAAATTAGTTAATTTTATAGAGTAATAAAGACCCATGAACTTCCCTCTGCACATGTCATCTAGGGGCTCACAGTGACCCGCATCCAGAGAGGGAAAACATGGGGCGGGAAGGGAGCGAGCTGCCCATGCCTCACGCCCCCAGTCCCGCGGAGCTCATCTAGTGGGAATACTCCATCTCTGAGAGTGTTAGAGGACCCCGTCCAGCTGCTCTCCCTAGAAATCACCAGCGCTGTGACCTCGGGGCCTCAGCCTTCAAGTAGGACGCCCCGCGTTGGAGCAGGACCCAAAGCCAAATTCCTAGCCCACCCAAGATTCAGAGAGCACCTTAGCAGAATCACCTATCAACACATCTGCAGGTCGCCAAGACTTCGCTCTGTTCCCATGTTGTCACTCAGGTGCTACCTACCCACAGCACAACGCAGTCACCCCACCTCAGAGACACCCTGCTGCTGAAAGCAGACCCCCGCCATCTTGACTCAACATTCTCACTGTATCAGCTGGGGCAATTCCCAGATGGGATCTCCAGCAGCCAGATCTCCCCCCCTCTCCAAAGGAGGTGACCCAACGCAGTAGCTGCCCAACACAGGTGTACAGTGCGACCAGGGAGCTGCCCACGGGAGCCCCGGGGTGAGAGGTTCCTCCATTGGGAACTGACTGCTAGGGGAGAGGAGAGGCCAGGACCTGGGAAATCTCCAGGCAATGGAGGGAGATAGTACAGGGCGCTCTTGTCATACAAGCGGTCCCCCAAAGAGACCCATGAGGTGCAGTCTTTCTGCAGGGGCTGGCAAGTGCCACTCCCCACATCCAGGTGCCCTCCTGCGCCAGACCAGTCTTCCCACCTGGCTACCTCCACCATTTGGAGGGCAGACACCAGCTTGCAACAGCTGACCCCACCTATGGGATGAGAAGAGAAGCAGGAAAGATAGGGGTCTCTAAAGCGAGCCACACCCTGGCTTCTTCCTTCCAGTTTCTTGTTTGTTTTTTCTCTTATACCCCTCCATCTTCTGGCCCTCACATCCCCAACATATGTGAAACCAAGAACTTTGCATGAAATAGGACTTTGAGGACTGAGTCGTCTGAATAATATAATATAGAGGTGTTGGATATGCCCTTTATTTCTTTTCCTTTTTATTCTTTCATTTTTCTTTCCCCCTCCAAATTTTAGTGTTTTAACATCTGTATTTTTCTAAATATATATGTGTGTTGGTTTTACGTATTCTACTGTCATCCCACGAACTTGCCTACCCTAAATTACTTCCTGTCTATTCTCTTGCCACTAACCCTCTTTGATAGATTTCTCCTTCACACTTCCTAAGATATATTCACTCCATATCCTCACATCCCACCTCCTCAGCTAGTCATCCTACACCCAACCCCCAGTTTATTATTCACTGTCAGAAACTAAACCTTTTTACAAAACTACTGCTTATGTTTTAGATGATAATTGAATCCAACATTTCTGAACATTGAGACTAAACTGTAAACGTCTGAATAACAACAAATTGTTTATAGGTGGCATATTGCTGATATTGGGATCTGTTAACATTGTCCTTCCCCACAAAGGAGAGGTCTTGGAACCCTACAGGAGCACTACAAACCTACAGGGTAAAAACCGTAACAATCTAGACCCACAGAGCTGGAAAGGAAGACGCAGGAGCAACATGAAAAGACAGGGAAGAAAGTGCCCCAAACAAATGAAGACACGACGTCATTAGAGTCCTTGGCAGCCATAGCGGGAGGAATGAGTTTAGGGTGTACATGGCTAAAACGTTCTGTGAACACAAGGAAGACACAGAGAGCAAACACAGACACTGAAAGATCACTTCAACAAGGAGCTACAAAAACAAATACAGGAAGCAAAAGGTCACCTCAACAGGGAGACAGAGGTTCTAAAAAAAAAAAAAACCAAACAGTAACTGACATCCAGCAATATGGGTGCACCTCTCATATTCCTCAACACACATCCCTCTCAAGGTCAGAATGATCTTGAATCTTAGACTCCTAATTATTTTCTTTTCCATTTTTGTCTCAAGTTATTGAGTGTATACAAATTTTTTAAAATGTGGGTTTTTTGTCTCAACTGTATGCTATTGCACATTGTGCCACTAGCTTAGGAATTATTTTTATATGAATGTTGTTCATATTGTATTGCATTTGATGCAGATGCTGCATACTTCTTCATGTCATTCTTCAGTTATTTATCCACTTTCCCATCAATACATGACAATTTCAGATTTCTGCCATCCTCAAATGTCGTCTCTGACTGGACATTTATCTACTTTCCTCCTTTTCATGATTTTTAGCTCAGTGCCTTTGAGTCATCTGCTATGAATCAAGTAAGTGTAACTTCTAAATCATACTTGTTTTAAGTAAATGAGTGATCCACAATGTAATCTTTTAAAACATAGGGCTCACCTAGAATTGAAGGGTTCTCCAAAATTATATCTTATGATAGTTGATCCTGCTAATATTTAGATTCCCATCAATTTATCAAATACCAAGGGGCTATGACAAGTAATATTTGTCCTGCTTGGATAACTTCTCAATAATTTAAGAAGTCTAAAACTAGAATTTTTAGTGAGGAAGAATGAGACTTTTAAGTTATACTGCACAATATATGTATCTGAGAGCCTTAATTTTCATTCTTCTGATTTATAATAACATAAAGTTTCAGTTAACCCCTCCTCTATTTAGTATTTAAGTATTTCCTTCTCTGACTTTCTCACTGTGTTTCTCTGAGAGTCTAAAGGTAGTACTCATCTCTACGAGAATTTCTTTCACATCTTCTACCTTCTATCATTGTAGTGTCCCAGGCTAATTGCTACATACGCTTTCTGTAGATAAAGATTCTTATTCATGGACAGAATGGGATAATCACAACTTCCCTGAACTGGGGACAAAACTTCCAGAGCGGGTCATGGTTCTGGGAAGATACCCAAATTCCCATGCACAATCTATTCCTCCAACCACAGGCAGCCACTGACCCCAGCAGCTCACCAATTGCCATGATCAGAGAGTTGACTTCTGGGGCTTGGAATTTAGATAATTACTCTCATTTTCAGGCCAGTAAGGGCGCTGAGATCCAGAGATAAGTACTTCAAAGTAGGTGAGGAAATTCAGGGAGGTACAAAGGGGTTAAGGTGAAAACCAACGCTGAGGACAAAGGAAAAGGATTGGGGAATACAGTGCATCTGGGGTGTTGGTAATGCCTTCCACGTGGGTGTAAGTGTGACAGCCTCCATGGGACACTCAGAAACAGGTCTTAACAAAACAGTTTATTCTACCACCAACTAATTAAGGACACAGTCAGAAGTTAGTAGGTTAACACATTCTGGACTTTCCTCCCTGGGCCTCCAGAGGAAAGTCACTCTGCAGCGGCCTCTTCCTTGCCTGGCTTCTCTCCTCTCCTCCTTTCCTCCCATGTGTTATTCACAGGATCCTGAGACCCAGCTCCACCCGGGGCCACGGAGGGAGTCAAGTCTAGGAAGACTGACGAGGTCCACTCTATGAAGACTAAAGTTTCAGGCTTCATTGTGGACATTGGACTATAAGAGGTCTCAGAGTAATACACTGAAAGAAAAAGATATCTTTCTGTGTAATATATTTAGAAAAAGGAAGTTCTTTCCCATCCCAGTAAGGATCTGACTTAGACAAAGAATCTCTTTCTTTGAATTAGCTTTATTTTTAAGGACCCCAAACAGGATGACTCTATTTTTAGTTGAGTCATAAAGCCTCTTTAAATCTTATTATTGCCATTCACAAAAATATTAAAATGTATTTATTTATGAACATGAAGGAAAATATCAGGTAATTTATATATATGCAAAGAATATAAAAACCATCAGCAAAAAAAAGTGATTGAGAATGGGGACTATTTAGAAGGAGGTAATAGGGCAAATGACATTTACAAGTAAATCTTTTAGTTTGACTTTTAGTTAATTTAATTTACATGCTTTTAAAAATAAAAATTATAATTAGGCATGGTGGCAAACACCTGTAATCATTGGAACTTGGGAATCTGAGGCAGGAGAATCACAAATTCAAGATCAGCCTCTTCAACCTAGAAGACCCTGTCTCAAAATAAAAAATGAAAAGACTTGGATTGTAGCTCAGTGGTAAAGCACTGTTGGGTTCAATCCCTAGTACCTAAATTAATTCATTAATTAGCTAATTAAAATTATATGCAAAATATTCAATCTATTTAATTGTTAAACTATATATGGACCAACCCCAAACTATATATGGACCAACTCAAAGGCCCCAGAGTCACCCCAGTTTAAGACCAATGTGAGAAGAGCAACACTGTGGGTTTCTCTTTGGTCCTTCCTGTGAAGACTGAGACATGCTAGAAAGGTCCAACTATCACCCATGGGCTCCGTCAAGGAAACTTCAGGCCAGCTCCTCCCAGCTGCAGAGTCTGTATCATTCCTGTCCTGGTGATAAATGTACTAATGGAGCATAATAGATTTTTAAATTCAGATTTAGTGGATCCTATTTAGGACAGATTGCAGTAAATAAGCATTGAAGCCTGGATGATAGATGTCAAGTAGTTCAGAAGAATTATAAAGAGATCCTCAGAGCTCAAATAAAACAATAATAACTGAAAGGATTACCTTAGAGGGTATTAATACAGTGATCTTTTCTAATGGGAAATTCATATCCTTTTTTAAAATTTTTTAATATTTATTTTTCAGTTTTCAGCGGACACAACATCTTTGTTTGTATGTGGTGCTGAGGATCGAACCCCGGGCCGCACGCATGCCAGGCGAGCGCGCTATCGCTTGAGCCACATCCCCAGCCCCATGAAATTCATATCCTTAATAGTAAATCATTTTTTCTTTTACAGGGGAATTTCAAGCACAGAGGCTTCTATTCTGTTTAACTTGAACTGAAAAGAAAAAGTCAAGTTCTTTTGAAGGCAATACATAACAATTAGTTCACCCGGTCAGAAAGAATTAAGAGTAAAATTTATTTATTTTGTTAAAGAGTCCATGTGTCAAATACATAAGTTAACACTGTGAAATATCAAATGCACTGGACATTTAAAGAGATTACTTTATTCAGCCTATTGCAATAGTGACAACGTTCATTTGATGAATATCTTAAAGTTTTACAAAGAAATATTTGGGAGTTGATTGAGTCAGACAAACAGAGATGACCTGCTTGTCTCACAGGGTCTTGGGAACAATGTTTAAACTGTCTTCCAAATGACAAAATTGTTGCAGAAATAGAGTTTGTCAGATTAGTAATTCAATTTAATTAAACACAAATTAACATATTTTTAATAATGGCAAACATTTGAAAGAATTAATGCTAGCTTATTCAACCAGCCAACCTGTTTAAGTTTTAGAAAAGAATACCTAAGTGGAATAAAAATATATATACTGTGTTACATTTAATATTTAAAGCTATTATACCACAAAACTTTGTTTGTATCACCCAAAAATGTCAAACTAATTTGTTTACCAAAGATATTCCTAAATTTGGTTCCTGTGAATTTTTAAAATGTTTTTGACACAATTGTATGAGAAATTTTTAGCATATTGAAAATAAGAGTTCAATTTTCCTGTTTTCTGGAATTTTTTAGGAATATTCAATTTATTTATCTTCATTTATCTTTAAACCTATACACATAGTTTTTTTGAAGAAGAAGATTTTATAATCCTCCATGGTAATGACATCCAGAGGCAGAAATATATCACACACACACACAATGAGAGGAAGGGTCGTTCTGACTTACAGGCACATAAACATTCAGACATATGCACGTTTAAATTACAGCCTGAATCAAGCGTAAGAACAGAAGTACAGAATTTACCAGTCCAACTATTCACCGTCTAGTCGGCATGAGATTCTGAATCCAACTGAGACAAAATTGATGAACAGAGAAGCACAGAAGTCTGCCAAACCAGGTCCCCTGCCACCTTCCACCCAACTCAAGAGCTCTACAGCCGTTCATCCATCCAGAGGATCCTGAGATCAGGGGATGAATCCAAAGGAAACAGAATCAAGTGGGTACCCTACCTGATCCAAACCAATTCCATTCTATGCCAATAGCAGACAAGAGTCTGCAAAGTAGACTCACCCAGGGCTCCCAGAGCCCCAGTCAGGAAGGGGCAGGGCACAAAGGCTATTAGCACTGTGAATCTGTGGAGAGAACAGGATCCATTGCAAGCATGGTGCCAAAACCATAAGGGAAAGGCACTGGTCACGTGCAGAGACGATCCTGCTCATGCACTGCATAGGAGAAAACCTTCATTACTGAGGAGCAGGTCAGAGAAAATGAGGGGACCTAAGTTTTATAGTAGCAGGTAAGCAATTTGATCATCAGCTAATTTTGAGAATCATGAAGCAGGATGGAATTGGGTCTTGCCTGAGGTTCTGGGTAGGGTAGAGTTGGGTCATATCTGGACAAGAGCAAAGTCAAGTCTCCCTCTGCAACTGGCATGTCTAGGAACTCAAAAAATATGGGGTTTTCTTTACCTTTGCTCCTCTCCAGGAGTAGGGGCCTCAGCAGAGCTCAATATTCTTGATATCTCCTGATATTTGCCAATGGGTTCCTCAAAATTTTTTTTTCAGAAGAAATAACTTGTGTCCTAGCAAGTTTGAACTCATTTGATAAAAGAAAAATTGAATTAAACATGAAAAGATTTGGATGATTTTTACAATTACAGGTTTACAGATGTTTGTTTTATTTCTTTTTGGATACTTCCATTTTTGTAGGAAATTTTTATTTTAAAAATTAATGTTGTGCTACCATTTTCTGATCATATAAGACTTCTAGTAGTATGAAGGTAAATACAAAAGATCAAAAATAAGTAAGTCACTCATGTTTTTATTATCAACATTTCCTACCTAAAACTATTAAGTCCTACTATTCAAGAAATTTTAATGTATTTTGTGTCATTTTCCCCAAATCTCTTATCAAATGGGATATTCTTAAAATATTTCCTATGTCCATTACACAAATTTGAAAACATTCAACATAATAAAATACTGGATGAAAGATAAATTTCAAGACAACTTCCCTGACCACTATGCTGATATGGATCACTTGCTCGTATGCCCTACCACAGCTCCTTATTTATTTCCCTCGTAGATCTTACCAAAACCACTGCCAATAATTTAGGTCTATTTTCTTCCATGATTACTGTTCTATTGAAGATACAATTTCATCTCAAGGAAACTCCAATAATTAATATTTATTCTGAAAATCATTCCTTTCATTAGGGTTGTCCAATTAACCAGCATGTATGTCTAATTTTAATAACTATTATGTACTGTAATCCCTCCTTAGTCATTTTTCCCATACTTTCAGTTACTGTTTGTCAACTGTGATCCAAAATTATTAAATAGAAGATTCTATAAATAAACACTTGATAAGGTTTTAGATGTGCATCATCCTGATTGCATGAAGAAATCTCACATGTCCCTCATCCCAGGATATGAATCATCCCTTTGCCTGGTGTATCCACTCTGTATACACTACCTACCTATTAGTCACTTAGGAGTCATCTTGGTTATACAATCAATTGCCAAGAACTCATAGTGTTTGGCTTCAAAGAACCAATTTTACTTCATAATGGCCTCCAAATGCAAGTGTAGTGATGCTGGCAATTTAAACACACCAAAGAAAAGATATAAAATGCTTTCTTTAAGTAAAAAAGTGAATGCACCATAATGCATTTTGAAAGAGGAAGATGAAGATAGCAATCACATAAATTTTATTATAGCATATTGTTATAATTGTTCCATTTTATTATTAGCTATGGTGTTGATTCCTTACTGTGTCTAATTTATATATTAAACTTTATCATAGGTATGGTATGCACATATAGAATTAAACCGTGTATATGGGGTTCAGAACTGCCCTTGGTTTTCAGGAATTCACTAAGGGTCTTGGAACATATCCTCCAAGGATAAGGGGTTTGAATATATTATTATTTTTTATCAAATTTGTGTGATAATTTATAGCTTTTCTTGATGGGAGATTTTTCTTTAATTTTTATTTTTGGGTACTGAGGATTGAACCCAGTGGCTCTTTACCATTGTGTTACATCCCAAGCCCTTTTATTTTACTTTTTAAATTTTGAGCTGGGGTCTCACTAAGTTGCTTAGGTCCTCACTAAGTTTCTGAGCTGAACTTGAACTTGCCATCCTCTCAGCCTCCAAAGTCGCTGGGGTTATAGGCATGCGCCACCATGTTCGAGTCAAGATACTTTTTTTTTAGTGCAAGATTACTGTTAATTAGTGGTTTGGATATGATTATTCTTTTTCTCTTGAAAATCATTTCTCTTTCTTTATCATTTCCATTTCTCTAAGGTACTTTCATTATGAGTCAGTCACGTCTGGCGGTTTGGATGGCCCTGCTGTGTTACAGCTGTCCGTGTGGGCTTAGGTTGCACGGTTTTCTGACAGCTCCTCCTTATCCCACCTCTCCTCCTCTTCAGACACTCTAGATAATAAGTGTTTTAGCTTGCTCCCCATTTTTCTTTTAAATATAAGTCCGTACACATGGTTTAGCCAGCGTCACACTGCGGTGACACATGCACCTGACAGTAACAGCTTAGAGGAGAAAAGTTTATGTGGTTCATGATTTTTTAGTTTCAGTCCATGGCGCTAGGCCTAGGGTGAGCAGCACATCATGGCGAAGAGGCCTGGTGGAGATGAAAAGGCAGCTCAGGACAGGACAGCTAGGAAGCCCCAGCTCTGCTCACTAGGGACAGACACCACACACACCCCCTGCCTCCAGCTGCTAACTACTAGTCCATTCAAATGGCTAACTCATCACATGGATTAATCCAGTGGTCAAGTTACAGGCCCCATAATTTCTCCTCTGAGCCTTCGTGCATTGTCCCACATATGAGCCTCGAGGGAGCACCTCGTATCTAAACTATAGCAATGCCACATGTTTAGACACTTCAATACGTACTTCTGTTGTCTGAAGCATATCTTTTTCTTTTTCTTTTTTTTTTTTGGAGGGGGAGGGATTTGAAATTGTATTCTCAGCAACCTTATTCATTAGGCTTTTATAATCTCCATCTGTCTTTTATTTTTCTGTTACTTGTTCATGAACAAAGACTTCTATATGAACTCAAATAATAAAAAATGTTTATTTGTTAAGAAATGTGCTGTTGGATTTTCTTTGTCCTCACTTATCATGTTATGACAAATCCTCTTCTGGGATACACACGCGCGCGCGCGCACAGACACGCACACACATACACATCTATATAACACATATACAAATATAGCACTAGAATAATGCAAGAATCTATTACTATGGAAAAATCAGGCACTTTATCCATTTTCCAGTCCCCACGTGGTCACACTCCTGAAGGAGAAGGGCCACATGTCTGCCGTCCTGCCTGCTGATCTGTAGCACCTGAGCTTCTTTGTCCTGAGAAAATTGCCATCTTCAGCTGCTGCCCCTGAATAGTCCTTCTTCACCGCACCATTCTTCTGAGTTTTACTCTGGAACTGGTAGTTTGTCTACATGAAGAAAAAGATACACTTTTAGGGTTAGTGTTATTAAGAACACCCATAAAATAATCGGCCAGGTGTTTGATTTTTAGTTTTCTATGACGCTTGTGTTTCTAAATCAGAGAGATCCAATGGAGAGAAAGAGAGCTTCTCCCTTGCACTTTGTATAGGCTTGTGCGGCTTCTTTTGACACAGCATAATGTGAACAACCAGTGGGCATTTGTTGAAACTACTTTTATCCATTTACAATAGCCATTAGTCTAATTTTCTTCTAGATTCTAGGAATTGATTCATGCTGGTATTGATTTTCAGTATGTGTTTTGTTTTTTCATTCTGTCTTGGTAGTTGTTTTGGAAGCATGTAGGAAAGGGAGTTAGTGGATGTGGGCCGATGCCATCTTAATCTTGAATTTCCAGCCACCAACTTTTAATGTCTAATGTGACTATTGCCACATTGCTCTCCCAAATAGTTCCCTTATCATAGCCCAGCCTGCAATATTGAAAGGGGCTGATATTGCCATTGATTTGTTTTATGAAATTTATCTGTGAAATGCTAGTTTATTCTAAAAATTTGCATTCGTGTGTGTGAGTAGACTACGGAAATTCAATATTAAATTAATAAATGGTGCTTATTTTATGTAGGGGATAGTGACAATGATGTAAATGGACCCAATTCTTGAGAATGTCTCAGGGGGAATATGCTCGGGCACTGGCTTTCAAAGCAGCTCACATGTATCCTACAATCCCAGAAGTCAAGTGCAAGTGGAGATCCCAGGACAGAGAATACACATGCCACCGGGTCAGTTGGAGAAGACTTCAGGTAAGCACAGTGTCACAGCACACCTTCTGAGCCAGGGGCTAATGCATCAAGGTGTGAATGACACTGCCAGGGGGCGCAGTTCTGAGATCTCATTTCCAGATTTGGGATAGTAGGAGAGTTTCTCAAGTCAGGACGCCGGGTGCACAAAAGAGAGATGGAAGATGCTCAGAAAGTGGGAACACACAGTGTTTGGGGACCAGGTCATTGATATTGGAAAAGTGCTTGAAGATAAACCTGAAAACAAAGATACTGAGCAAATTTTGGAAAATATATTTAATTAAAATGTGTACTTTTTTGGACAATATCCATGTAAAAGGCCCAAGTAAGCTATGTAACAAAGCTTTAAAGGTGTGTTTGCAGGAGGAGGGGAAAGGGTGTGTTAACTAGAATCAAGTGGAGTTGAAGGGACGATACGATTGATGTGATGAGCATTCTATGACAAGGCATGATGTCAGAAAGGAGACCGCTGATTGGAGATGACAAGAGTGAGTGCAGGGACTCCCTAAGCAGAAGCACCAAAGCCTGGAATGTGCCTAGACGGGGAGAGACACGAGGGCCCCCGCATTACCCTTCTAACGCCTCAGACTCAGGTATTCAAAAGATGGGTGGTGCCATTACCAAAATGAGTTTTTAAAATGAAGATCATATTAAATTGATTTGCATTTTTCATGTAACTAATTCTTCTATTATTGTGCCCAGAAAGAAATTTAGCAAAATGAAGAAATTCTCAATGGAATGGTCCAATATTTAATGAATAGATAAATGTAAAGGTATAAACACAATTTTAAAGTTTTTTTTTCTTTTACTAATTTTTGGAAAGAAGCAGTGGTGATCATGTGATATTTAATATCATCACTGGATGGTAGGCACAAATGTTCCCTTTTGGCTCTATAAAATTGACGTATTTTTGAACTTCTGTTCAATTGGGATTCAAAACTATGGGAAAGTGAAATGGAACTTTATTCAAGATGGGCTAACTTCTTATTCCTGGGCTCAGGAAATGCTAGCAGCTATGTTCCCTGTTAAATTTTTCAGTGAGAAAAGTAAAAATAAACAGGTCTCTTTTTTAACACTAAGTTTTATTATAGTAAATAGAATTACGTGCAACATATCCCAGTTTCAATTTCTTCTTTAACTTTTCCATCTGTTATTTTATGCCTTACACCTGCTGAATTTGAGAAAATTAGAGATATCAAACTAGAGCAATCAACTCCAATTTTTTCCAAGATGTGTATTTATAAACTGCTTTGTTCTATAACTAATAAAAATTAAAATGCTAGTTGATATTTTGTATGGTCCATAATTGGTAGAAACTAAAAACTATTTTCTATTTTGATAAAATAAAATTAATTGTTTATCTGCATAGAAGAATAACTGAGCCGAGCGCTTCATTTTCTTAAAATGATTTTCCCAATGTACTGACTATAATAAAATAGCATCTTGGTACCATTATTAACATGTATGAATTACTTGATTTACTTTATGGTTTTTTGCTACAAGCACTATAAGAAAAATATAGATCCACCTTTATAAATTATTCATGCTTCTTTTTACATAAGAATATAATGTTTATTGTTCAACATTGTGAGAAATTTTATATCCCTCTTTACCATTTTATATATGTATATTTTATATGTATAATTATATATATATAAATATATATCATTATGTGATTTTATATATATATAAATGTTTTGAAGTATTTTAAAACTAATTTTTGGAAATAAATGTTATAATCAGATGACATTTAACATTTTCATTTGTTAAATGATTGAATTTATATATAATGGCAAAGAGGGACTGCTGTTATCTGAGCAGCTCCTGCAACATGGAGGCAGTGAACCTGACCTGCCGCTATCTTAGGGGTATCACTGGGTACTACCAACCAAAGACAAATAGGGTGCTACTTGATGCTGGAAGTCCATGGGTACGTTCAGAGGTGTGTGATGAGGACATGGATGAGCCGTGTGTCAACATGCCACAGAGCTTCGAGCTGAGACGTGACGAGAGGGATGTGCAGGTTCTGAAGTCTGAGGAGTTTCAACATGGCGGGTATGTTAGAGAAGTCCTGAGGTGGAGTAATGTGGCCCTGTCCCAGGAACATAGGGAGAGTTGTTTCCCAGACTCTTGCACCTAGACGAGTCTATGTGACCAGATCTGGTGGTGATAGGTGAGCTGGAGTTATTTAGGTTACTTCTAGAACACATCCTTAAAGGTCCCATAGGAAATTATTTTCTCTGACAACTGGAAGCAAAGACCTCCAGACCAGGGGTCACAGATTGGAGGGACTTGGGTCCCCAGGGCACTATTAAGAGGCCCCCTGGCAGTAGAATCACTCTAACCGATCAGAACTGTGAGGCGGTCTATACTAGGTAAAGGCACTGGGTTCTTAGTTAGAGCCCATTCTTTATCCTGGTCACTTGGTGGGAGAAACACCAGAGTCTGAGGCAGAGGGAGGGGTAAGTAACAGAGGCAAGGTAATTAGAGTATCAGAGATATTTAAAGCTATTCTCACACACAGGACGAGGAGCCAGAAAATTTTACTATAGTCACATTTTGAACAACTGCATATGCTGTAATAGTGACTCTGGGAATTATCATGAGCCAGTTGGTATTGCAACAGGAAAGGCCATGGCCAAATTGAGTTCTTTCTTTTCTTATTTTTACTATTTATTTTTATCTTCTCCTCTTTTAAAGATATCTCTGAGATAGAAATGGAAAGACTTTGTGATTCATTAAATATGATGGAGCAAAAAAGGCAAGGTTCAAATTGAGTGCAAAAGTTTTATGGTCGAGTCTGGCCAACACCATCGACTGAAATGGGAGATTACAACCCCGGGCACATACTTTCTCGCAAGAGGCAGGCAGTGATAGAGATAGAAATATTTTGTTTGTAATAATTCAGCCACATCTGGGAAGAGATTGACAGATAGAAATAGAGCTCTTGAGTTTAGTAGAGAATTTGCCACAAAAATTCGAGATTAGTCATGAAGATTACCCATGGGAACAGGCTTCCAACTTCATAGGTCTTTTGATATACTGATCAAATTTATGAGCCATTTCCCATGAAAAAGTGCATACTCACCATAATCAGAGAGTTATAGACACTCTGAAGTCTTTTAACATGAAACTCAAGTTAAAAAACAAAATAGAAACTAAAAAGGCAAACAAAATGATAGGAAACCATAGATGAGTAGTTTCTTAGAATTAAAAAAAAATACACTCCTTCAGAAAAAAATGTAGACTTGGAGACACTATTAAATGCTGCGGGAAGGCCACAGAGAGGAGGTGCACATTGTTTTAGAGTCTTAGGAAGACACTTTCTTTTTTTTCTTTACAAACCAGGGATTAAACACAGAGGTACTTAATGTCTGAGCCACATTCCCAGCCTTTTTTATTTTTTATTTAGAGACAGAGCCTCGCTAAGTTGTTTAGGGCCCTGATAATTTGATGAGGTCTGAATTGGCTGGGATCACAGGGGTGCAGCACTATGCCTGCCTTCTTTCTTTCTTTCTTTTTCTTTCCTTTTGTTTTATTGAGCTGCCTCCCAAACCCTGTGCTAGAAGCATTCAGAGGGTTGGCACGGGGCTCCAGCATGATGCTGTTGAGGAGGTAGCAGGTATCTCTAAGAGCCAACCGTCTTTTCTTTAGTCACAGAATAGACAAATGGTTGCAGAATGTGGTTCAGTGGCAAAAAGTGATGCACATGAGGAAAGATTTGAAGGGGGCAGTGCTGGAGGGAGGGTGCTCAGGTTGGCAGTGAGCCCCCTTCTTTACAGGAAAAGCCAGGCCATCTTGAGGTCCCCGGGACTAGCCTCTGTCCACAGCTTTGCCGCCTCTCTTCAGCCGTCTGCCAACCTGAGCACCCTCCCCTCCAGCACTGCTCTGGGCTGTGGACTGCACAGACCAAACCCGGGCTCTCTGTAAGGCATCCCCTTCTTTGCTTTTAATATCACCAGTGCCAGCTGTAAGAAGAGACATCCTCACATTTACGGAGTTCACTGAGACCTCCTCGGCCCACTGAGGCTGGCAGTAGGGACCAGGAGGAAACACAGGACAAAGCCACAGCTGGTTAAAGGTTCTGGTCAGCATTAGGCTAGAGGACTGTCATAGGCAGAGTCGGAAGGGGCTGAACTCTGCTTCCCTTTCTACAGAGGCGACTCAGCATTTCAAAGAGAGAACTGAGAAACTGGGATGGGGAGAGTGGGTTCAATAGTAATAGAAACAAAAATCACAGCCACTGAGGAGGGGGTCCACATGAAACCCACCTGGGCTCCTTAAAGTGGGACTGTTTCGTGGTTCCTACAGAAGCTCATCTCCTACTGGGCCAGGGGGACTGGCACAGGGTCGGTGCTGCCTGGAACCCGAAGGCAATGCCCTGGGGGCCTTGAGTTTTCTCAGGCAGCTTCTTTAAGGATCCTGGAGTCACCCTAAGGCTGTGCCCTTCAGCGGTTAGAAACCATGCTAGTGTTCGGTTCAAGTCTTTGTGAGCCAAGGAAGGGCTCCAAGGAGTCTGGCTGAAGTTCCATCAAGGAGAAAACCTTTCCTATGGCTATGGCAGATTGTGCCAGTCCAAACAGCCACCATCAATATCTGCTTTCCTTTCAGTGCCCTTATAGGACATCAATCCCCACCATTCACACTAGTCAAGGCTTCTGTTTCTCTTAACAGTTCTCTACATCTCTCTTTTATCTTTATATTCTTCAGATCGATTCTTCTGTACCTGATTCCACACCTTTTTGTTTATAGTTTTTTTCTTACAATTTTTAACCCATCCTCTCTAGATTCTCTTTATTTATTCTAGTAAGTTAAAAGACATGTCCAGTTTGCACATGTAGCAAAATAATTGAAGGTGGCCATGACTGGGCAGAAACACTCAGGAGATGTCAGACAGGTAAGAGGGTCATGGTCACTGGCATTGGCTGATTATCATAATGTGCTAGGTACTTTGCTAGCTGTTTATACATTATCAAATTTGCTTCTTATAACAATCTAGTGTTACTGAACAAGAGAACGAGACTTGTTATTTAGTCCGTCAAAAATAGCACATTTTAAAAACAACAAATATTTCCCATTTGTTACTCCACCTCCCGAATACTATTCCACAAGGCACTTGATTTCCACTCTTTTTGTCTGCCATGGATTGACATATTTGTGTGATGTTCTGACAGAGGTGGTATGTTACAACAAGTGAAGTGTTTGGGCTTCCTCTTTTTTGGTAAGTTCAAATCCTACACCTGAAAAGGGAGTATCTGTAGTCCAGGGCACCCTGTCCCCACCGACCTTCTAGCAAGTGTGCAGAGGTAAGTAGCAGCTCATCCCAAATCTGACATGTTTCCAAGAATTTACCTTTGTTTATCATATATCTTCCCTCTTCAGCATTAATAAAGATTGAAAAGAATATGACAAAGAGAACAACAGAATTGGAAAGTAAAACTTGCCCCACATTCTAAGTTACTAGGTTACTGCTCCCAAACTAACAGGTTCTAAGCTTGTTAAAAGTTAAATTGCTCATATGATTCTCATCTCCCTTTTATTATTGTTGGGAATAGGCCTAAGTAGTTCTTAGACTGAGTAACAACAGCAGAACTGTTTGTTTTGGAATTCAGCTTAATTCAACAAATATTTATTGAGAACCTATATTTGGAAGCCTGTGATTAACATTTGGAGGGCGATGATTCATGCTCAACTTTTCATTTGAAGCCCTCTGACTTCTACTTCCATCAGTTGTTTCAAAGTTTAGGTAGGAGCAGCTCTGTAGGCGCTCGGAGAATCAGTTTTCATCTCCATCATGGTGTTGACAGAAGGACCCCTTGGATCTCGGGGAACTGCCTGGCACACCAGGTGGGGTGGCAGAGCACACTCTGCACAGTGAGCACTGGACCCTCCATTCGCCAGCCCAAGAGCCCACAGGACAGCGCCCGGCAGAGGTGGATGATGCGTTGGCACCCTCTTCTCCCTGGTGTTTGGGTTTCTTCTGCTGCTTGCGGATTTTCCGTGTAGCTCCACTGCCAAGTCTCACACCTACAGGGTCAATCCTTCACTGTATGTAGTTTAAGTAAAATTCCACATCTCCTGCCAAACTGATGCCTACACCAAGGGATTTCCAACCATTTGGAAAAGAAGCTTAGGGGAGAGACGTATCGTTTGGTGCTGTATCACTTACAAATTCCTCATGCAGACTCCCGGAGACTCCCTGGCTTGCTAATGATCAGTGCAGGCCTTCTTAACCGGCTGTCACGAGCTTTTCACTATAGGACCCCCGGTACTGACTGCACTTTTGGTGAAAAGGAAACAGAAGTCTCCATAACAGAGCATTTTTTTTTTTCTAGCATTGCTAGATTTTTCTGTAGGGACAATTTCCTGCTGTCAGTGCTATGCGTTATTAGGAAAATGAGAGCAAATTAAAACAGCAGGGGCAGTCGCCGTGAATCCACTGGCACTGCCTTCCCCACAGTCCCTGGAAAGGAATTACGGGGGCCCTGTAAATCCAGTACCCAGGCAAAGCTAGGCAAAGCTGCCTCAAAAGGAAAGAGGAGCTTTCTACTCTGTCGCTGTTGGACACTCAGAGCGCTTAGGGAAAGATGCCCGTCAGGAAGCTCAGACTTGGGTTTCTGTCGGCACTTACGCAAGTTCAGAGCTGTGTTAGTGGTTTTTGTTTTTCAAAGAATTACACACCCTGCTCCATTGAATGATAGAGAATCATATAGGAATCTTATTTGTAAAAAGTAATAATTATTAGAAACTCCCCTCAGGGATCTCAGAGCTTCTTCATGATTTGATCGACTTCTAGGGAAAATTGCTGAGATGTATGCAAGCTACTGGATTAAATTAAAGAAAGAAAGAAAGAAAGAAAGAAAGAAAGAAAGAAAGAAAGAAAGAAAGAAAGAGGGCTGGGGTTGTGGCTCAGCGGTAGCGCACTCGCCTAGCACATGCGAGGCCCTGGGTTTGATTCTCAGCACCACATAAAACTAAATAAAATAAAGGTATCGTCTCCAACTACAACTTAAAAATAAATATTAAAAAACAGAAGGAAAGAAAAGTGGAAAAGAAATATGAAAAATGCCTGAGCACCTCCCACCAAGGGCTGTTCTGTGCCATAGGTACTAGAGATGCATCATCTGCTCATAGCTGATACATAGAATGTTAGCAGGCGGGAAATTTGATGATTAAATTTTGTTTTACTTAGGTACAACAGTCAGAGACCAGCCAGGAAATTTTTGCAAAACTAGAAAAAAATTTTGCAAAACTACAAGAGCCTAGAATACTACCTTAACTTTTTTTTCCATGAAAATAAAAATAGAAAAAAGAAGCACCCAGCCAAAACTAAAGAAAAATAACTCAACTTGGCTATATGTTTTTAAAATGCTTCACTGAACGACCTCTGGCATCTTATAGGAGCAAAAGTCTTCTCTGTGCAGTTCTTTCCTCGACTGGATGGTGATGTTGCATGGGAAAGCTTGCTGACCTAACCTGGTTTCTATCTATTTTGAACTAGATGGAAGCACCTGTTTAGCTTAAACGTTGGGATTTTAACTTGTTTTCAAATGCTCATCTGCTTTTGTTTTGTCTTATTTATTTTTAACAGATATATCTTAATATTAAAGGGCTGAATTATTTCGAATATCTAAATCCTGAATTTTGTATAAATGGTAGAAGCTTGTTGTGACGACTCTACATCAGTACTCCAGTTACTTTTATCCACAGAATTATGTCTCTTTTGCTGTAAATATTAATTTAAATATTATTTCAGGTAATTTATGATAATCATAACAGCTTTTTAGGTAACTCTCTAAGGATCTGTTTGCTGGTCAAGGAATCTCCCTTGCTCAGGTGATTTTGGAGGACTACCTTCTGCATCAATGAGAGAAAAACAAACAAACAAAATTCTCTAACCAGAGCCATAAAGTAATTATTTAGATTCAGAGGGGATTTCTAGCTATAAAATATTTTGTTTCTTTTTGAGACAGCCTCTCGCCTCATTGCCCTGATTGGCCTCAAATGCAAGACCCTCCCAGCTGAACTAATTTGATTTCCAAAGCAGTGTCTACAGGAGAAAGAGGAGAAAGAAGAGAACACTTTCCCCAAAATATTTCTCATTTTCTGTTCAAACAAAAAGCCAAAACTATATTTTTGTTTTACATAAAACTAGATCCAAACCTATCATGTTAGATATCAAATACATTGAGATTTTTGGTTTTGGTTTTGATGAAACACACTTTACATGAATTAATAATGCAGGTACCATTTCAAAAGCAATACTATAAAAATACTATCAGTCAATTTATAACTAAACTTTCTTAGTAATGTTGAAGATTTCATTGATCATTTCTTGATCAAAATTTTTCCTTCTTCCTCCACAAGTTATTATTAACTTGGAGAGTTAAATTTTCTCATATTTGATTTTACTTATGTTTTTCCCTGAAAAGTTAGTGGTTTAGTTTTTCCTATTTTCCATTACACATAAGGCCAATATCTTGTTTCTGTTGTGTGGTTTTGTTGTTTCACAGTGTTACTTTTTGAAGATTAATCATTGTGCATGCATGTGGTTGAGTTGTGTAGAATTTTCTTGGGAGACTAGAGGATAACTTATTTATTCATCGTACTCTTGACAGATATTTGGACTGCTAGCCATGTTTTCTAATATAAAAAATGAAGTTATATGCATTAAGATAAACATTTTCTAGGCACTAAGCATCAGCACTTCCAGGATACATGTCTGGGAGTGGAACTCTGGGAAAATACCCAAACTCACCCTACACACCCTGTCGGTTATGCCATAGCGATGGCACTGTGTTGTACCAGTATAACTCCACCCAGAACTCAGAGATCACATCCGCCCTCGTGAGATGTCTGGTGGCCTTCAACCCATGGCTCATCTGACCACCTCTCTCATACATGGTTGTGGATACTGTATTCTGAATATTAATTCCTAGTTGATTGCAAGTGTCCTGGCCAAAGTTATGTGGCTTGCTTTAATTCTTCGTAATGGTGTCGTAGGATGAACATTCTTAACTTTAAAGTAGTCAAATTAATTATTTTTAAGGATATGTGCCATCAACTCTATTTAAGATATCATTTCTACCCCAGCAGTCAGTAATTCCAAGGAATGTTGGCAATAAAGTATATAATAGCTATGCTTATTTTTTGTCTATTTGAACAGTGGGAAGTAGGTTCCTTTTCATTTGCATATGCAATTTAACCACCCCCCAATAAACAGCCCAGCTCTCCCCTTGAACTTACACTGTTCCTTCTATTGTAAATTGTGGGGAAATGGAAAGGGTATGTTCATGCTGTCATATGCCTGTTCTGAATGCTGCATTGTGGTGATTAGTATGACTTTAATGTAAGTCCCTTATTATCTGACAGAGTAAATATTGTGACCATATTTCAGCCTTTTTTCTCTTATGTACATTTTGCATTAGCATATCAGGTGCCCGCCCCCAAATCTTTTGAATTCTGATATGAGTTGTATTGACTCCATTGATCAATTTGTTTAAAATTAACATCTTCATAATATTTAGTAAAATTTGTAAGTACACATGATAGAGCTTTTGGTCTAATTAAAAATTGTAAATTACTGATTGAAGTTTTATACTTTTTTTTTTTTTAAATAAAGAAGCCTCAAGAGATCAACGAATTGGGGCAGCCTCCAATTCCACTTCTACAAAGTGGAATGAAAGTGACACTGGGCAAAAGAGAACAGGGTTTTGCAGGGTGGGAACAAGCACAGGCATCAACAAAACCAAGCCAGTGGGGAACATCAGGTTGCTACAGGCTGCTGTTTTTGGTGAGGGCTAGACAGAAAACATCTCCTCACCTGCTGACTCAGGTACACTGGAATCCTTGCTTTCAGGAAAAACTGGCCTGTCCGAGGCTGACCTTCACCTCTAGTCCATATTAGTATTACCTGATTTCTGAGAAATTTGATAAAGCGTGAAAGCCGTTGCTCATCTCTAATTATTCCTTTCCTGGAATCTATTCACGTGTCCACTCAGTTCTAGGAACATTGCATCCAAAATGAAGTATTTCCAAACTCTTCCTAAACTTTGAAAACTTATGTCAAGATAGTAACATTATTATATTGATAGTAATGTTCTTATTGCCATATTTCTCCAAGTATAAGCGCATCTCCTGGAACCAGTGAGGATGTCTAAGTTGATTATCAAACCTGAATCATTTATCATTTTAAACTTTATCTTACTATTGCTCTCAATTCAACATTGTTTTATTTTTACCTGATAACATTTTTAACAGTGCATGACTTCACTGAATATGCTTTCTGTGTGTTTTTTCCTGTGGGAGGTAACGGGGCTAGTATGAGTGTGCTGGTTACCTCTGCAGATGCACAGGGGTTGGGAAGGAAGGCTCTGGAAGCATCATCTGTGTCTGACACTGCAGTGTGTTTGTGCTCATCTAAATATAACACCTGCATAAATTGTAATTTTGCATATTTAAATTGTAATTTTGCCTTTAGGCACTCTTATTTTTTGTTTTCTTAGTGCTAGGAATTGAATCCAGGGCTCTGCTAAGCCTGCACTTTACACTGAGTTACACCCCAGCCTCTTGTGTGCTTATTTTGGGCCTAAAAGCGGCTCACTACAATGGATATTGTATGGAAATTTTAGCCTACTTTCTATCCACATCAATTTAAAATATGACCTTTAGTTCTAGGCTTTTATTTCAGGTAAAAATACTTAAACTTTGAAAGACTCATTTTGTATTAAAGAAGACTTGGGAACATTTCTTTTGAAGCTCTGCATTTTCATTTCTTCATATTGAGCATAAGAAAATTGATATGAGTTCTCTAATTACCATAGCAACAGTGATTTTTTTTAAATGGATATTTTAAGGAAAATCTGAACAGGTTTATTACTCAAACACAACTGTTGACAGGTCTTAGTATGACCTTCTAAACTTTTATTTGGAGATCTAACATGCATTTTTAAAGTTGAATATTTTACCCAAGAGAATGTACAAGAATAAATACATTCCTTCATTGATATGCATGTTCCAGAGCCTGGCAGGGAGGGATCTAAGAACTCTGCTCAGAGGAATGGACTGCCCTGAGGGGAGACAGCCAAATGCAGCTAAGGACCTTTGGGCTGTTCTCCAGACAGTTATTACAAAACCAAAGGGGGTAACAATCCTCCAAAGATCACACACTAGCTGTGCCTTAAAATTGTGATCTTTAACCGTGTGGTGCTGAAACTATGTCAAATAGCCTATAGCAAGATATGTACTGTGTGCTGCACAGGATGCAAAATAAATACTCACTGTGTTTTGAGAACAAACTCATTAGCTGGGAAAGGCCTGTATCCACACACCCCGAGGACATCTGAGTCCTCACACAGGCTCTGAATGTTGATGTGGAGTGTCATTCACAGGTGGTGGTAGCTGCACATTTTTTCATTAACATAACTATTGAATTTCTATTAGGTTGACTAAGTGCTTTATGAGATCTCTTGGTTTAGGGAAAGCACCTGGGTAAAACTGATTTCAAAAATGGCCATAATTGTACTTTTGAATGACATTTTCCCCTTCACAAATATTTTCACTTTCTCATTTGAGAAACGTACCCTGGAAAATAAGTAATGATATCATTAGCCCAACTTCACAGGTAGGGAAATTAAAAGGCTCACAGTTTCAATTCCCCAGGACTCTGGACAAGATCTGTGTGATGGCGTTTATTAAGACATGTGCATGCCTGGGATCGATACCTGTGGAAAGGAGGAGAGAGAGAGAAAGCTCTCCAGAGGGAAAGGGTGAGATGCAGGGCAGCCCAAGGAAGCTGAGGTTTGAGGCCCTGGATCTGGCACCCCTGTCGGGGGACAGACCAGAAGGGCATGGGCCCTATTCTCCCCATCGTGATTGACACTCCCATCCCGTAGGAGGCATGGAGCTGGCATAGCAGTTTTCTGCAGCTGTGGTGATCTCTAAAGAGGGTGACAGTGCAGAACAGTTGGTATGACTGCATTTCCAGCCAACTTATTGTTGATGCGCTGTCTGGAGAGCCTGGTGCCACATCTGCCTGCACTCACACAGGTCAACTCTGCAAGTGCCAAGACAAACCAAGTTTCACAACTCCAAAGGCGATTTCCGTGTGACTGCACCTTTATAACTCCATGTTATCATCCTGTGGATTGCTCTATCGTTTCTACCAACTTGCATGACCTTCACTTTTTATCCAAAAATTCATCTAGAACTGAGCTTTGAAAGAACAATCATCTATCAAAGGAGCTGATGTCTATGACAAAAGTGGAGAAATATTTTCGAGAGTTATTATTTTTCAGAAGATTCATTTGTTGAGCTAAAGATATGTAAAATAAAGAGCTATGTGCATATCTATTTGGTTAAGAGCACAGGTTAACTTAGGATCATGTTATTTTTGGTTTGAAGCATCAACAGGTGTTTAGGGATTAATAAAAAGGAGAATGTTAAGTTGCCAAAGAACAAACCTGTTAAATATCCCAAACTTCTATTTCTCCATTTAGAAGGAATTAAACCATGAGTCATACACTTATTCCTGAACCCAGAGTAATAGCACAATATAGAAAGTAACCATTCAAGAGAAATAGAAACACATTTTCTTAGAGTAAATATTAAGCCTATGATTTCTGCCTCAAGCTCTCAGTTCCTATAAGAAAATAAAATTGGCTATGTTTGCTTAAAAATGCTTCACTCCTTACGATTGCTCTAAAATCAGTTAATTATTAGAATAAAATAAATTATTCAGAGGTACAAAATATGAATTCAAAATGTCTAAAGAAAATTTGCCCTAGAAAGTGACTTTTCTAGTGAGGAGGTATGGCCCTTCCTCTAAATGGACCTCGTTGTTGTAGTGGCTCACCCAAGTCTACGCAGGTGACAGTCACCTGGCCTCTCACATCTGCATCTTTGCTGTGACAGTGGCTGTTGATTACGACCAGAAGGCACCAGTTGCCAAGAACACTGTGTACTGAAGAGCTGGTCAGATCTCAGGGAAGTCCTTAAGATGAGCAGTCACACTCTCGACAGGAGTTCCCCAGAGGGGGCAATGATGTGCTAGCAGACAGCAGTCTTTGTGGAGGAGACCGCTTTTCTCTCCTGACGCAGAGCACACTAGTTGATATTGAACATCAGCCCTGGGTCCTCAGCTCCTCCACAGTGGCCCTGGGCTTTGGCTTTGTACCTCGATGTCCCCCAAATTCAGTTTTCTCCTCTACACTTACCCTGCATCAAAAGTCCATTATGAAGATTAAATGTACAACATTATAAAGACAATGTGAATTGGGCTGTGTGCACAGTAGCCAGGCTGTTCCTAATTCCCACTCTCTTTGTGACCCTTTTACACCATACATGGCATTCCACACTTACCTGCCTCTTGGAGACAGGCTGGGGGTAAGGAAGATCAAAAAGATGCATCGAGTGTGGAGGTGTAGCACATCCAAGCGTTCCTGTCATTGACCACTTATGGTGCTTATGTATGTGTGTGCGTATTTCGTACCTCAGAAAAGTTATTTCTCATGACTTGCAGTCAATAGCTAAAAGTAAGATGGCACATACACAGAGTGTCAGAAAGGATGAAGCAGTGTGCCTCGGTTTCCACTTAACAGGATGTCAAGAACTATTCAGGGCACACATTTTCATGGCACACCAACTCATGATTCTTGACAGTTTTTCAATTTTCATATAAGAAAGAGGGAAATAAAATGTCACTTTGATTAGCAGAATAACAGAGCGTCAAGGTATAGTAGAAACAGAGTCCACCATGTCTGGATTGTTTATTCCTTTATTCTTCCAACAAATGTTTTCTGAGTGGACAGTGTTTACATGCTAGGGACAAAATGTTAAATGACAGCAGACAAGGTCTCTGCCCTGATGCAGCTGAGCTCTGCTGGAAGAGGGAGATGGAGACCAAATAATTAAACAAATGAATCACTTTGTGCTGTAAAGCACAGGGCGATCCTCGGGGCCCCTGGAGGAAAGGTCGTTTGACTAAGGTGCAGAGGAGGAGAAGGTGTCTGCCAGGTCACAAGGTTGAGGTCCAAGCACAGAGCATGCTGTGCCCCTGCGGACGTGGGAAGAACAGACCACACACCCCTGTTCTGAAGAGAGCCCCGCCCCCCGTGGTGGGACAGCAGAGTCCGGGGAGCGAGGAACCCTGCAGCCTCCACACTGCAGAGGTGGAGCCCACCCAGACCCTGCACGCAAGCTAAGCATTTGGCGTTATTCTCTTGTCAAGCAGGGCTGGGGATAGGGGTGGGGAAGGAGCAGCCGGCCAGCCAGGCTCTGGGTAAGGTTCACCATGTACCCAGAAAGGCCTCCTTTGGGGAGAAGTAATTAGAAGAAATCACAAACTTATTAGAAGTAAGTCCTGCTGCTCCTGTAACCCCCTCTGACACATCAGTAGTGCCTTATGGATTCCCACACAGGTCTGCAGTCGCCACTGTTTATACTGTGGAGATGGCATTATAGAGCAGATGATCAACGCGAAAGTACCACACCAGGATTATTTTTAAAAGAAGACAGCAAGAATGAGGGAGGGAGAAGAAAGACAGGAAGGCAGGAAAGAAAAAGGAAAAAGAAAGAAAATGGAGTTCCCTCTTCAGAGAAAAACAAACTTCACACCAGTATCCATTTACAGAAAAGCCATGCGGAGTCACAGAACTTGAACTTAATCCACTTGACCATCTCAAATAAAAATCCACCAAGCAGGGAGATGGTGCAGGTGTGTGGGGTGCTCCTTCTCCCTGGAGGTGAGTGCATCTTGTCATCTGTGCTCAGAGATTGCTCTCAGCCTTTAAACAAGGCCCTGTCACAAGTTTTACAGCAGAACTTGGATTTCATTCTCCTTAAACGTGAAGAGTTTGCTAAAGGAAAGGCCGTTACAGAAAAGCCAGAAGAGGTGGTGATTCCAGCTGTTTGTAAGGCCGTCATGTCAGGGGCCGCGGGCCAACTTTCCAAATCTCCAAAAGATAGCCAGGAAGTCGGTAAGTACACCTAATAGACTGGAAAACTAAATTCAGAGGTTGGTGTGATGCTAACTAAGTAACCATCCCCTGTAACAGCGGGGCTTCCACTTTCTAAACATCGCCTAGTAGAAGACACATCTTTATCTCGAATCTCAGAAGCAACACTTGGTCAGATTCTGATCTTTCCCTAACAGAGCTTCTCCTCCATCTGGCCCAGACTTCTCTTCTCTGAGTTTTGTGTCTTGCTGTGGACTGGACCCCCGTGCTGACATCCTTACCTCCACCACACAGGTCTCACAGTCAGCATCTCCAGATGTAAGAATCGAGGTGAATTTTTGTGAGTTGAATACAGAGGGGAAAAAAAAATCACGAGATGTTAAAGCATGCAAAAAGGTGAAGTCACGCTCACTGATTCCTGGGTGAACTTCCGGCTGAGTTTGAGGGAAGCGAGGCATGGTTTGTATTTCCTTTTGCTGTCTTCCAACTCCTTGCATTTTTGTCCCCCTTCCTTCTTTCTGTCCCACTCAAGTGTTAGGGTCTGTAAACAAGTCAAGATGGCGCCTGGCATTTTGCCAGAGGGAGTGGTTTGTGAAGTAACGCCAGCGAGCCATTAAGTGTGGAGATTCCTGATTGGTTGACTGCTGTATCGAGTTTATGTTAATTAAGATAAGCTGTGTGGAATGTATATATACCACTCCTGTCCTACAATAAACGGCTCCCACTCCTGCTGTATCCATGTACACAAGTTCCTTGTCACCCCCGGTTAGTTTGCCCAGCCAGCCAGGCTGAGGCACTCAAGTGAGGGACTGAATGTAGACAGGGCAGGCTTAGTACTAGAGATCACACACCATGAAATCAGGAGACCACAGGAAACTTGGCAGTAGCTAAATTCATCATAAATTTAAATAAGGTCCAACTATGAAGTTGGTGGGCTCCCATTCAAGTCCTGGCTCTGGACACTGTCTAGGGTGTGAACAAGTTATAGGAACTTATAGCTCAGTCACTGATTAGTAAAAATGAGCATAATAATCACAGTACTCAGTACAGAGGGATTTTGTGAGGATTCAATAAGATAGTTCATAAGTGAGCATAGCAGTGGGTCTATATGGAAATAATAAATCTTCTATATTGTTATTTTGAAGTAAGATATCTTATTCTATGCCTCCAACTTAGCAAGGAGTTAAAATGATTTCCTTGCTTAGAATATTATTTTACATGGGGTTTTAACACAACTTCAAGGGAGAAAAACATTGAGCCAGAATTCAAGCAGTTCTCTGGTTTTCTTCAGGCAGATAAAGCATCTCAAGGAAAAAGCAAGAGAAATTAGAACAGAAATGACACACTCCAGACCAACTTAAGTAATGTGCGACACCAGACACACCTGGTAAGACAGGCGGCATCAGGCAAGATTCTGCGAAAAATGTGTTTTGATTCATTAATTACCACTGTAATTAGCTGAGTTTGGAGACTTTGATAACATTTTTTTAATCCTTCCCCTGCAAAGAATTAAGGTAGATACATAAAATTATAATTATTGTATAATTTCTGAACCAATGAAGCAATTCACCAACTGCTACTAAAATGCAACCCTGTATACACACACCCAGCTGTGCCCTGTGATACTGCAATAGGTCATTTCCCTGTGAACTCCTTCCCTTTGTCATTAGGGAATAGATTTTTACCTGGGATCAATTAAATAAGTCTCTCTCCCCGTCTCTACCTAGGAACAGCTTCTCTTACCTTTCCTCTTCTGAAACATCTCATTCTGTCAACATCACATCGGAATCCTTGTTGGATTCCTTATTTCTCTATTTCAAGGCTAACCATGCAGTATTTTAAGTGATTTTCATATAATATTCTAACCTGGAAAGATAGGTCTAAGATTTCTTTTATACTGTTGAAGGAACTGAGCTATGGACAGATTAAATGATGGCCCGGGGGGTCCCAGGCCAATAGAGGTCAGAGTTCATGAACTTCCACTTGACCCATCTTCTTTTCAGCTGGACTGCTCCAAGGTCACCTCCTGCCCCAAGGACTGTTGGCCTCTCTTCCCTCCTTCCTATGGATTCATCCACACATTCAGACGTGTGTATTGAGCACCTGGTTGGTACCAGGCACTCTTCTCATTTCTGGGACATCATAGTGGGAAACATAAACAGGATCCATGTTCTTCTGAACTTTGAGACTCTTTGATGGAGACAAAATAGGAAAGTAGATGAAAGAGTCAACAGCATCACTTGAGATGTTCCCAAGTGAAATAACCACAGGTGATGGAGAAGAACCTGGCTGGGAAAGGGAAACATTTTTTTAAAATGTACATGAATATTGAGCATGTAATTTAAGGTCTGCCTGAAGAGAAAATATTTCTACCAGGTGGTTAAGTATTTAGAAGAAAGCAACTGATCCTCTGAGTAAGGAGGCCTGAAGGATGTTCAGGACAGAGGAAAGAGCAAGCTTGTCATGCTCAAGTAATGACACAAGGTCACTCGTAGGGTGAAGGAGAAGGAGAGGCGGGAACTGAGTCCAGAGAGACAGTGCGTCCAGTCAGTTGGCCTTTAACACAGAGTGCAGAGGAGGCCTCCTGTTCTACATGGAATTGGAAGCCGTCAGGAAGCTTTAAAAAGAAGACTTGCATGGTTCTTTTCTGTTCCAGTAACTCAGTAGGAACGTGGAAACTACAGAAGAAACAGGATGACATTAGCAGTTTCTGCAAAAAATCTGGGAACTAGCAGCAGCGTGAAGAAGAGTAACGTTGGGCGTCTCCGATATCTGATTTGCTTGCAAGGCAGAGTTAGGGGTTTTTATGTGGGTGGTAAGGAAAGGAGATCTTGTAAATAACTGTTTTTGATAAAGAGGGAACACACACATGCACACACAAATACCACACCCTTACAAACACACACAAAACTTATGGGCTGAATATTGCTTTTCAGGTCCTTCTTTGGTAAAAAAATAAAAATCTGATTACTCTGGGAAAGTACTGCCAAAAGGAGCCGTGTAGGAGGAGGCGGCCTCCAAAGGAGTCCTCTGAGACCGGCGACGCACCACCACTAATAAATTGATGATCAAATCACTTTGAGAAAAAGTGTGTTTAAGATTTTTCCAGCTTTGTTGCAAGATTTTAATAGCATTTAATATGCGTATTTGCAGTTTTTACCAGCTAACTCTGAAATGAGCACACACATGTGAACAGCAGTTTCAACATATATGTGACAAAGGAAGATGGGCATGGTGGTAAGACACGTCTTTCTGGAAAGCTTGAAGATCTGAGAATATATACAATTGTGCACTGCAATAATCATTTGATTTTTGAGAGAAAATACTAAAGGCCTTTTCGTTCTTAGTAAACCATTAAAATAACAAAATATACCAGGTATTTAATGCAGTTGGGTTTCTAGAACATTTGCTTACATGAATTCTGTCAAAGTAAACATCATTTAATTTTGGATTTTTGAGAAATAGTTAAAACAAAGAACATGGAATAATCACCATTCCTTAACGATTTCAATGATATTGTTCAGTATTTGTCCAGTTTTGAATTGATGGAAAGAGCCCATAAGACATTGGTAGAGTGATTTTACAACTTGTGATCAAAACAACTGGCCTCCTCTGTATTGCTTAAACCCGATGCCATTCACTGTACTCAATGCGTGTGTGTGGGTGGGGGGGCTGGGGGTGTGTATTAATAATTTTATCTGAAATTTGTTTTTAAGTATAACTCTTGTGACATCGCTCAGACTTATTTGCCAACTACAAAAATGTAAGCATATTACCTCTGAATGTAACTTCACAGCAAGAATGAGACACTGGAAAGTGTCTGACACTGAGAAATCAACAGCAGGTCGAGTGCAGGTGGAATTATTTACTTAAACTTAGGAGCCCCTACAACTGAGAGGTGATGATTCAGGTAAGAATCGAGAGATTATTCTGGGAAGCAGGAAGTTCCCAGCCTCCTTTGGGGGGGCTGGTTCTCTACTGCCTGTATGCTGAGGTGTAAAGAAGTGCGTCATCTGTCAACAGCGCCTCATCATTGTGGGGTTCATTTGAGAAACACGACCACTCTGCCTTGAGAAGACCTGTGGACACTGTTATAAGCACCGTCTAGAGTCATTCTGAGGCACATCTTAGGAACACTTTTGCCCTCAGACTGCATCAATGCGTGTATTGGTAACAATCTTGAAGGAAATGTGGTACTGGACAAAGTCATGTCGTTTGGATGTTTGTGTTAAAATGTCATTTATCTTGGCTATGAAATAAAATAATGGAAACATGAATTATATAATCGACAAATGGAGCATCTTGTTTTCAGAGGTCGCAGATTCTCAGGCAGTTGTGAGAATGACAGAAGATCACAGGTGCTTTCCACTCGGCTTCCTACAAGGCTGACAATTTGCAAATCTTCTGTTCAATATCACAGCCAGAGGGTGGAGGTTGGGGCTGCCGCATACAACTTCTCCATCACCAAAGGATCTCTTATATCTAAAACTGCCTCCTTCTCCTCTCTTCAATTTCCTAGGAGCAACCACTCATCTGTTACTTATTGTTAAATTTTGTCATATTAAGAATATTATATGATTGGAATCATGCAGCATTCAAACTTCTGGGGTTGGAATTTCTATTTAGAATAATATCCCTTGAAATTAATCCACTTTCCTTTTTATTGCTGAGTAGTATTCCATGGTCTGGATGTAATGCAGTTTGTCAACCATTTTCCTTTTAAGGACAATAGGATCATTTCCATTTTGAAGCTACCATGAAAAAAAAAAAACTGCTTAATCATTAATGTGTAATGTTTTCTATGGAACATGCTTCATTTTTCTTGGGAAAAAAGGTGAAGAGTATGTTTCATTTGCATGGTAGTTCCTGTTGAACTTATTAGAAATTGTCACCCAGCTTTCCAGAGAGGCCATACCATTTTACATTTCCATCAGCACTGTAGGAATGACCAAGTTTTTCTGTGTCATTGCCAGATTTTGATATTAGCACCCTTTAAAAAGTTTTTGTTAGATGTAGATAGACACAATAGCTTTATTTTGTTTATTTACTTTTATGTGGTTCTGAGGATCGAACCCAGGGCCTTACACATGCCAGCCAAGCGCTCTACGGCCAAGCCCTCTACGGCCAAGCCCCAGCCCAGCCCCAGCACTACTTTTTATTGAGTTATTGTGGTGTAGTCACATTTCACTGTGGCTATTTTGCATTCCATGACGGCTGATGATGTGAAGCATCTTATCCTGTGCTATTTGCTATCTGTGTGTGTTAGGGTTCCCCAGAGAAGCAGAACCAACAGGATGTCCCTGGATATGGAGCCTGAGCAGTCTCGGGACATGCATTGGACAACCAGGAAACCCTGTGGCCTCATACAGCCTGGGTTTGAGGGCCTGGGAACTCGCGTGGAGGGAGCTGAGTCTCAGAGAGGCTCTGGTGTGAGAGAGAAGGTGGGTGTTCCAGCTGCACAGCACTGACGGCAAGTGTGCCCTGCGCTTCCCCTGCGTTGTCATCAAGCCCTTGATGGACCCCACGCTGCCCCCCCACCCAGGTGAGCGGAGACCCTCAGTCCTCTAACTCACCCGCTGATCTGTCCCCCGCCCTCACCCACACACAGAGACAGCCTTTCTCTGGCCTTTGAACATCCTGAGGCCCAGTCACAGGAACTGGTGAAATCAGGCCCCAGCGCCCTGTCTGTTGGGCCTGGTGTGGTTGATGTCTGTTGGTGCTCTTTCCCATTTTCTCACTGGGTTATATTTTTTACTGTTGCATATTTACACTATCTCTAGTCCAACATGGAGTTTGAGGATAATTTCCCCAGCTCAGCTTATCTTTTAATCCTCTCCATACGGGATTCACAGAGTAAAAGTTTCTCATTTTAATGCAGCTCCACTTTATCAGTCTTAATTTGTGCAGGATGATTTGGGGGGCGGGGGGTCAAGTCTAAGAACACGTGGCCTAGCCCTGGATTCTGAAAAGTTTCTTCTGTGTGTTTTTATGAATATTTTTCAGCTTTAAGTTTATAGTTAACTCTAGGATACAAATTTATGGATTCATCTATTTTCTTTTTTGCCTTTGGACATCCCCTTTCCCAGTGCCATTATAAAAAAAAAGGCACGGTCATTCACCCTCAGTTGCTTTTGCACTTTTGTCAAACATCAGTGGGGAACATTTGTACAGGTGTTAATGTGGCTTCTCTTTTCTGTTCAAGACAATCTTTCTTCTTAATCCGCTTTCCAATACCACACAGTCTTTATTATCATAACTACAGATTAGGAATTAGGATGAGGTGGAGTAATCCCCTCACTTTATTCTTTTTTTTTTTTGCAGAATTCCTCTGAGCTATTCTGGGACTGTGGGTTTTCACATCAATGCTGGAACTTGCTTGTGTGGGAAGAGTTTAATTCTAAATATTTAATGGGGACAGTTAAGAGGTGGCAAGAGGAGAAGAAAAAGGTGTTATTTTTCTTAAAGAAAGTCTTTGAATTTTTACCCAAAGCAGATTCTACCAAAAAAAGATCTTACAGGTAACTTGGTAAGGTGAATCAAGGTACATCTTGCATAACCTTGGGATTGCATGGATGTTTATGATAAGCAAATTTGAAGACCTGTGTAACAGAAAGTAATAAAGAACCTCATTCATCACAAAGATGTAATAATGGAAGGAATGAAAATATTTTAGGTAAGTATCATTAGCCCTAGATTTGAGGAGATGATATGTTTTCTGGTAGAGTTACAAAGAAAGACGATTTTGAAGACCTCCATCATTTTGCTATGGACCCCAGCTTGGTTAAACATAGGAGTTAGCCTACAACTTTTCAGACCAATTAAAATAGAGGATATGAAACCAAACAACTTGTCTCTTGCCAATATTGACCATCAGCCATAATGTATGCTTGATTATGAAACACAGTTGTTAGTCAGCTTCGTATTACTGTAATAAAAACCTGAGAGAACCAATTTATAAAGAGAAAAGGGTTATTTTGGCTCATGTTTTGGAGTTTTCTGCTATGACTGGTTTGCACATTGGCTTTGGGCCCAGGCTCAGGCAGCACATCACCGTGGAGAAAGTGTGTTGGAGCAAGGAGCTGCTCACCTCTTGGCCAGAACATAAAGAGGAGCAGAACAGGAGGTCTGGGATCCCAGTGTCACCTTAGAGGACATGTCCCCAATGATAGGAGGACCTTCCACTCAGCCCTACATATTACAGTTTCCACCACCTCCCAATAGCGTCCTGGTGGGGTCCGCGCCTTCAGCAGACACTCTAGATCCAACTGCAGAGCACCCTCCCTCTGCCACTGTCATGGAGGGGGATGCACCTGGACAGAGAAGGGGCTCTGAAGGTGTCAGAGGTGGACCAAGGAAAGATCATATTACAGCAAAATAAGAGGAAGAAATTGGAAGCAGACAGCTGAAAATAGAGTCAAGACTGCAGTCTGGGATGACAGGCCATTGTCCAGCATGCTGTCTGTACCCGAGGCTGGTCCACGGTCCAGGAGTAATTGCTGCATAAAGCAGTGAGCGTGAGAGTAGGAAGACAGCAGAGCTGAGGAGAGCTCAGGCCCAGGAGCCCGGGAGGAGGACTGCAGTGCCTCTGCGGAGCAGCACCTGGCAAGAGAAGCTGGGTCCACAGCACAGGGAGGCGCCGAGCCTTGAGATGATGTGGTGCCGCCACTCAGACTGGCAGACAGGACAGGAAGCTGATTTAGATGCTTGCTTCAAAGTGTAGCTCACAGACAATGGCAGTAGAGACCTGTGAACATTGAGAAATGCAGAAACTTTGCTTCCTGCCCCCCCCCCGCCCCGCCCACTACCAAACCAGGATCTGTTTCTCAATGAGACCTTCAGATGGCACATCACACATTAAAGATGAAGAAATACTGGCAAATGACTGAGATAAAACAATGTGGGCCAGCTGCAGTGGTGCATGCCTGCAATCCCAGCAGCTCTGGAGGCTGAGGCAGGAGGATTGCAAGTTCAAAGACAGCCTGAAAACTTATTGAGGCCCCAAGCAATTTAATGAGATACTGTCTCAAAATTTAAAAAACAATTTAAAAAGGGTTTGGGATGTGGCTCAGTGGTTAAGCATCCCTGAGTCCAATTCCTGGTATAATAATAATAATAATAATAATAATAATAAGGAGGAGGAGGAGGAGGAGGAGGAGGGAGAGGAGGAGGATAGTATCAAATTTAAAATTAAAAATTATTTGCAGTAGGGAAACATTCATTATAAATTACCCAGTGATGTGTTCGGGAGCAATGATGCTCACATTTTAACAAAAACTTTAATAAAAAATTTAAAAATAAAGATTTGTGGAATGAATGTAGGAACAAACAAAAAGAAGCCTAGTTGTAGACAAGGAGAGAGAAGTTAGAGTAGGGGAGGGACAGCTTCCCTTCTGCCCATCATTTCCCACCCCCAACCCTGACCTCTGTAGTGGGTCTCTGGACAAACCCTCTGCTCCGTCTCTCTGGTAGCACACACTGCCAAGTCCCTCTCCTCCCCTGGAGCCTGTCTGTGCCTGAGTCCTGATGCCCCCGCAGGGGACGACGAGCCATTTCCCCTGGTTAGGATTTGGTGTGGGAGGTGTGCCAGGCGCTCTTCCTTGTTCCCTGGTCATTGCTGATTGGAGTGCAGCTCTGCGCGTCTTGAGAGTGACTTCGGACGGAACAGGCCACTGCTCTAGACACAGGGACCTGGAGGATGAGCTGCTCTGGGTGATTTCTTCTGCATGATTATGCAGCACGGGTCCACATTAGTTTCCTGTCACCTTGCAAGTTGTTATCTGCTGAAGGAGGAGGAGGGACAGACAGCCCTTGGTAGGGCATACTCGTTTTGTCACAGATGATTTCAGATATGCCAGCTCATCCGTGCAAGTTATATAATTTCTGACACAAGGGAAAATGGAGCAATACCCTTAAGAGCAGGTGTCAGAGGGAATGTCAGAAAGTGCCAAGAGACCTTCAGAGCTGCAGACTGTGGCACGGAAGGCTGCTTCTGTGCTAAGTAATAGAGCATGGGAGGTCAGCAGGACACTCTAGACTGCAATGACAAGCTCTCTGGGCATGCGGGTGCTGAAAGCCGTGGTATGGCAAAGGATCCACCAGCAGGAGAAGGATGTGGCCCCACAGGTCCCTTGGCCACCATAAGTTGCACATCCCCAGCAAGTAAGGACCTCACCACCATCCTGAAGTAGCCCAGTGTCTCTAAACGGCATCCAAATCCCTTAGTATGACACCTTTGAATATGCCAATTTTATCTCTTTAATAGAAGTTGACACACTACTCCTATTGTCTATGGTACGACATAGACTCTATACCAAATGAAGGCAGCGAAACCCCTTCACATACTTCCAGGGGTCTGACACAGTAAAATGAAAATTGTCTTATGAAAAATAAGAGGGCTATAATGTACTTTTATAAAATGTTCACATGAGGATCTGGTGTTGTGGCTTAACGGTAGAGCACTTGCCTTGCATGTGTGAGGTAGGGTTCGATTCCCAGCACTATATATAAGTAAATGAATAAAATAAAGGTCCCTCAACAGCCATATATATATATATATATATA
>NW_026000037.1:3992029-4029171 GCF_001458135.2 Marmota marmota marmota
TATATATATATATATATATATATATATATATATATATATATATACTCACATGATAAAATCCTCAGAGTAATTTGCAAAATGTAAAATTATTTTTGAGCCCTTTTCTACAGTCTGGATTTGGGGATTGCAGTCATAGGGAAATATTTTTAAAAACAAGTTCAATGTTCATAAATAAATAGCTTTTCTATTTTTTCCTTTTTTGTTTTGCTTTTCTAATTTTAATGCATCAAAGTGAAATATTTTCAATCAGCAAAGCCAATGATTACTATAAGCACTTTCGTAATCCTCATATAACCCAAATCTGCTAAACATTTATTTTTAAATGTATAAATAGGCACAATATCTCACAATATGTATTTTAGAAAAAATACATATTATATTTAAATACATATAGTATATTAAACTTGTGTTAAAAATTCAACCATTTTCAATGACATTCCAGGTTCTAACTGCATCTAGAAACTGAACTGGAAAGGTCAGTAGGTGGCTGTGATTGCATGTCCACTAAGTCCAGGCTCAGGCCCTTCTCTTCCATGGACCTCCTCCTACCCAGTGTCCTTGTTCTGATGCTTTCCTATGCTCATTACACAGAGCCTGACCTTCTGCGCACAGTTATCCGGGCTCCATCACCCTAAGACTGTGGAGTGTTTATAACTCAAACAAAGAACACCTTGTTACACAGGGTGCTTCCCTAATATGCATCAAGCACTTAAGACAGCAAGTGGTACTCACACCACTGTATTTGGTGTCATTATCAATGACCATGTAAGAAGTAGCTCCACAACAGAAAAGCCTGTAAGTTTCCCTGAAAGAAATAACACATTCTTCACCTGCATAGGATCAGCTTGACTAGAATCCAGATATGTTCCTGAGAGGTCTGGGGCGCAGCTCTGGGGTGGAGCACATGCCTAGTACATGTGAGTTTCAGGGTCCCATTCCCAGCACTGGAAAAAATTGTTCCTGGAGGTTGAAGATGAATCTTCTTAAATGTCAAAAGCAAAATAACAACAATAAACACTTCTTATAAGTGTCCTAAAACGATCAACACAGGTCACTAAAAGTCTGACAAGCTTCACAACATTCTTTTGTGGGGGTGCAGGGAGTTGCCAAGGGTCCAAGTAGATCCACAAATGGAAAAGACTGGACACGGGAGCTGAGTCAGCAAACACTCAGGCTGGAAACTGTCCCCACCTGCTGTTCAGTGGCCATCCTCAAAGACCTGGTGCTTGGGCTCATTCTTCCACATGCACTGAAGCTTCAAAGTCTAAAATGTGAGAAAATGGAATCCCCCTAAAAATGGGAAACAGTTTGAGGCAAGAACTTCTTTCCATAAATACGTATTTAATACACATGCACAAATATGTATATTATTATTCTGTATAAGAAAATGCCATTCAGTGTAGTTCAAGAGGCCTTTATTGAAGAACAAGTTGATTCTTCTGCAAACACTGGAGTTCACCTCATCTGTATAAGAAAAAAATGCAGAATTATCCATGTAGTGTAAAACTTTTTTAGCAAAAACAGTTATCAATACTAGATGAAAGGATGTTTTTCCTAGTCAGAGACATCATTAGAGTATATTTTACAGAGCAAAGGAAAATACACAAGTGGGTTTTATATTCATAAGCAAAAAGCTATTCAGCATGGCAAATGTGGATGGAGTTGAAATTCCAGAGTAGAGAAAAGTATCAACTCTTTATAAAGTTCCTGGGATGCTATGTAATTACAGCATCAATTTTAGAAAACATAGACTCAGCACGAGGAACGCTTGATGGCATCTCCTAACGCTTGATGGCATACATTTGTCATTTTTTCCTGTTTCGCTCCACTTGGAGTTTTCTTCAACTGAAGGAGGGCCTCTCCTGTTCCGAGGCCTGCAGAGCCAGAACTGGACACATGATTTGTCCAAGCCCCGGGGACTGCGAGGCCAGAGCTGCTGAAGTTAAGTGCAGATGCCGTGGAGCTGCCAAAGCTTGCACCAGGCCTCCTGAAGGTTTATTTATTTTTCCAAATGGGGCCTTGGTGGTGCTATTTCTCATACAAGAGCGGGTTCCAACACTTGCAGTTTGAAAATCCTAAGCCATTTGATCGCAAATCAGTGCAGATACCTGCGTTGAATGCCTACTAAACTAAGCCCCAGAAATGGCCAAGGCCTGGGTACCAGGGCTGAATGCCAAGTGGCAGAAGATGGCAGCGGCTGCTGCTTTGGCACGTTGCTGAGAAGGAAGGGTCTGAGCCATGCCCTTGTGCTCTGCCACTCCTTGGCTTCCTACCTTGCTTCACGCAACGCTGTGATGTCTCTCTACATTTTTCTGAAGTTATGGTTCCTGGAGACCCTGACACTTTAAATAGTAGATGGATGTTATTTAGCCAAAGCTACACGCGCTGATGTTTCCTTCATGGCCCTGTCGAATCTGGAGCGAGTCTATGTGAATTGTGGGCCTGAGGGGTGAGACGGCTGGTTTCCCAGTTTCTCCATCTGCTCACTGAGCTCTTGAAGCTAAACCTGAAATCTCTCAGGCTCGACGGTGATGTCGTTGGCAGAAGCTCTATGTTCATATTTTGAAGTTCTAGTGTCCATTTCTGGGTTCTGAAAACTACATCTTGCTTTACTTAATACCTAAGCAATTCCTATTTTCAAAACTGTTGATCTGGAGAGTATTTTAGCTCAATCAGTGGCAGCCTGTGACCCAGGCTGGGTTGAAGATTTACTGTCTCCTTCCTTTAGACGTTGCTTTGGATTTTCCTTTTGTATCTGTTTCTCTACAAATCCCTTAAGATTTTCTATACCAAGTGACCTGAGGAAAGTCTTTGTCATTCAGTGCTTCATTAACTTCTTATCATATTCCTGTTTTATCAGTCTTTTTATAGTTTGAGTGACTGAAATCTACACCAATAAGGCCTCCATTGGCCACAGTACAGTACTTTGTAAAATCATACCCATGGAAGTCCTGTTCAACTATCCTGCATTGTCAAAGCAAACTGCCCAGACCAGCTAAGCCTCCTCTTAAAGAAACAGAGGTTGATGAGGTTGTCATTGTAAATCATTCAGAGTAGACACCATGGAAGCCCCTGGATTGGATGACAGAAGGGAGCTGGCTAGTTGGTGGACAATGGTAGGGTAATGACGCTGCATTTGCTATTGACTGTTGTTGTGTTTCTTCCTTAGGATGAATCCACTGGCTGACTTACACGTGTCCAAAAAGTCAACAGAACTTGTTCTCTCAAAGAAGCCCATGTTGATGCGAGAGTTGCAGATGCTAAATTCCAACAGAGCCTACATCAGAGCCTGGTGTGGGGGCATCCATTCAGCAGAATGTCCGAATGGGGCTGTAGCTTGGAGAAGAGGTGGTGATGACCACCTGTGGTGGCTGTTCCCATCTCGCAGTGGCTGTGGGGGTGGACCCTAGTCTCTGGGTTCTGACTGAGGAACCTGGAGACACGACTCAGTTCTGGGTCTGACACTGCCAGCCAGCTGCAAGGGGACTGAGACCATCCTTCAGGGGACTGAGACCATCCTACACCTCGCCCATGTCCAGACCCCGTCCAGCAGAATCTTCAGCCTCAGCACACAAAGCCACAGCCTGGGGGCCTCCTGGTTGTCCTTTGCATCATGCTTTATGAGTAAAAATTGAACAGCCATATCGCCTCAACTTTAGAACTCCTGCCTCCACAATAGTGAGTTTCCATCAGACATAAGTAATATCTTTGTTCTTATTATTGGATGTATATATTGTTTTCCTTCCTGGTGCATAATACATTTCCTATTATCACACAATGTTTTGAGGGAAGTTTTCTTGTAATTTCCTGTATATTTATGGTTTTAGATATTTTCTTTGATGTTTCAGTCTTTACAGAAGTGTTTCCAGGCGTGAAGCTCACATCGTAGTCACTGTTAACTGTAATTATCACACTGTTCCTTGTGTCTTTACATTCTTCTCCCTGTCCCTTAATATGATTTATTTTAACAAGTGGCTGTAGCACTTCTAATATAGCTTTATTAGCAAGTAGCATTCACTTTTAATAGTCTCTTTGTCTATACAATTGTTTACATTTTTAAATAATTACATTATTCATCTGCAAAACAATAGTGAGCTAGTTTTTTTTTGATAATTAAAATTTTACTGGATGGATTGAAAAACACAATAAGCATTTTAATATCTTTTCAGCCCTATTTTTCCAAACAAGGAATTTTCAGACAATACATAAATAATGTTTGCATATATTCCAAAAGCTTCACAAATTTATTGGAAAAAAGTTTTTAATTAGTTTGGATACTTGAAGCTGTAGCTTTTGGTGGCCAGTAGCAGTTGTGGGCTCTTAGGATTTTTTTGTCTGTTTGTTTCTGAACCTCAGGTTTTCTTGTCAGCAAAATAACTACAGTATTCACCAGGAAAAGGTTTTGAAAACATAAAATTAGGTGACATGTAATTAGTTAGGTAATATGTCAAGTATCTAGCATTTTAGTTCTGTGACTAGGAAGCTCCAAATTTTTCTGGAAACTGAGTCCCTATTAAATCCCACCCATGTTCCTCTGTAAGGAAATGTAAAACTACACTGTACCATTCATGGAGGAGCACAGTGGAATTTCTTCTTTTGTAAAAATCTGCAACCCTTCTAAATGAGATGCATTTTACTTGGGCTGTTTTACCTTTCCCAACACAAATGGTTTCCATGAACTGCTATTTTCATTTTTCTGGGTTGGCTAATATCTAATCCTTTTAATGGAGAACATTACATATGAAGAGTTCACCTTCAGGCAACATCACGTAATTTACAATGTCTTTGATGGGTAGGATATATTGTCATCTACAATTACCCTTTAATAATAATAATCACTTGTAATCGTAAGCGACCTACCCTTTACTAAATTTTAGTAAAGGCTAATTAGGTTAGAATTTATCTGATTAAATTGCTCTTAGTAGTTGCAAAATAACAAAAGCAGTAAGAACAACTCAAAATAGCCTGAAGAATAGTCTAGCAGCATTAATGAGCACCTACTGCTTGTCCTGCTCCAGGCGATAGAGAGATTAACATGGAAAACAAAATCTCCCTTTTCTTATGAAACTTACACGTTAGTGGTGGGGGTAGAAAATCAGAAATCAGAACTAAACAGTCTCAAGCAATAATAAAGGATTGGAAGGAAAATAAAGCTGGAAAATGGAAGAAAAAAAAAAACTGTACTTGGTACCAGTAGGAAGAGGTTGCTGGTTTTCTCTGGAAGCTGAATCCCCCCTGTCAGGAGAATGAATGGAAGTGAAGGAATAGCAGTGTCTTATAAAGCTGTGTTCCAAACAAGGAGGGACAAGTGGGAAGAGCTGGAAGACAAACTGTATCACCTGTGCTTGGGAAACAGGGAAAGGGGGGGATGGGGAATGGCAGGAGGTTGCAGAATTGGCAGGGCCCCAGGCCATGCAGGGCCCCAGGCCATGCAGGGCCTGCTCAACCTCAGCAGGGCTTTGACATTTACCCCATGTGGTTGATGAGCTTTTGAAGGGGGCTGAGCAGAGGAATATTAGATGTCACTTTCGTCATGGGCCTGGAAGTGCAGGGCAGGGGTGGAGAAAGGGGACTAGTTCAGAGCTCATTCCATTATTTCAGAGGAAGACGGTGAGAAACAGGTTCTGAAGGTGTGGAGGGAGGTAGAGCTCCAGTGATCTCCTAACGTGGGGCTGTGCCGGGGATGGGAGGGAAGAGGAAGACGCTCTGAGGACCCTGAGGTCCCCATGCTCCATCAGCATTTTTATCCAGGCGTCCACCAGGATTCAAATGCGCTTCCTCAGCTTCCTGGCTCTTCCCTGCTCTCCTCTGGCACCTCCTTCCTCTGTCACACACCTTATCCTTCAGCCACGAGTGCCTGGAGAAACGTCACGTGCCCCACCTGCACATCCTCTGTGCCTGAAGGAGAATCTTCTTCCAACCCTCAGCAAATGGAAATCATAAACTTCCCTCTGTTAGATAGAAGTGGATTATACGTGTACTTCTGAGCACGTGACCAGGAATGTGGCAATGCCATGTGCTAAGAGGTTTTTTGAGCGCTCAGCTTTGCTCTAACAGTGGTGTCGGTACTCCAAATTTGTCACAAACCTTATTTTTTCACATCAACGATCTGTTTGGAAACTTAAGTCCCCTGGATAGCCATATGTGAACCACTGATCTACTCGACAGCTCTATTTTGAAACTACTCAAGACATATGAAGCTACTGCTTCTGTTGAAAGTACCCCCAGGACTGCCTCCTTCTTGGCCGATTGGCTGGGTTCTTGAGGTGTTCAGCTTCACCCCAGAGCTTTTGCTCTGGCTCACCTTTCATTCTCAGCATCCCTCTCTCTTTAGCCTGGACTATCCACATAGAGCCATCCTTTGCGACAAGCACAAGGCCTGCCACCCTCATAAGTCCTTCTAAGAAGACTTCATCATCTATTTCCCCCTGCATCTTCAACTGCTGGGTCCTGCATGTATCCACATGGCATTCTTATATTTGTCTGTGCTCTAAATCTCCTAGTTCTGTTCATCTTGGGTTGCATCTTATGCCTGTTCTTCAATTTGATTCCAAGAGCTTATTATGGTTTAGATATGCGCTGTTCCCCAAAAGCTCACATGTGAGAAGCAGCAGTGGAATGACTAGATTATGAGAGGCACAGCCTAATTGGTGAATTAATCCACTGATGTAAGTTACCAGAGTAGGAACTACAGGCAGGAGGGGTGTGGCTGGAGGAGGTGGGACACTGGGGGGTGTCTTTTGGTTTATATTTTGTCCCTGGTGAGTGGAGCACTCTGCTTCCTGGCCATGTCTTTCCCCCCCCCCCATGCTCTTCTGCCATGAAGTCTACCTTGCCTCCAGCCAGGGCTATGGAGTCAGCCGAGTGTAGGCTGAACCTCTGGAACTATGGGCCAAGATAAACCTTTTCTCCTCCACGTTACGTCTGTCAGGTCTCTTGGTCACAGCGATGCAAAGCTAAGGAAAACAGAGCCCAAACTAACAGGAGGGACCATGACCAAAGCTCCTTTTGCACTCATGCACAAGGAGTTCTTTCTGACCACACGCTTGCTTTCACTCAGTATTTAATAACTGTCAGGATAACAAGGGATGGCTCCATTAATAATTCATCTACAGTATTTGATAAATATTGATCTTAACTTACTGATGAACTACCTTACCAGTCCACTGATTCCTTCTGAAGAAATGCTGCTACTAACAAGCTGAAATGGGAATTTAGATGTCTGCTGACCACAGAAGAATGCTTCTAACTCTATGCTGAGGTAAAGATATCCTTAGATGTATTGAAGGCAACTTCAGCTCTGCCCTGTGAAGATTTGATAATCCAGCCTGCTGAAATAGCCTGACCACAGACAGATCAATGGGAAATGGAATGCACTTTACCTACAAGAATGCACATGGGAACTATCAAGAAGCACCCCTGGGCTATGTGGGGACCAAATCAGCATGGAAGCCCATTGGATAGGAAAATCTGGCTTGGGGGAACTTCCTGTGGCAATCCTGCTGGTAAAATCACTCAGATACATGTGAGTCCTAGTCATCTCTGCCAGGTCCCATGCAGTTCTGGAGATGGGGTGACCTGCTGCAGCTAGGCAGCCTCTCAGAGATGGACGTAGCCTATCAAGATGCCAATCAACCTGGTGACTGCAAGACATCATGAAGAAAGACTCCACCCCTGAAACCTTATCACTGCTTTTGATGTACCCCCTTAAATAAAACCACCAGAGAGATTTTCTAATTGTTCTGTTCTAGCTCCTACCAGGTCTGGAAGATCCTATCAGGCACTCCACGCTTCTTAAAACTGTAATTCTGACTTTGTCTTATTTCTTCACTAATTATTTCAGACTTTATTTTCTCAGGTGGCTTATCCCCTCCTGTTCAGGAAAAATTACCCTGGCAAGGCTCTGGCAGCCTGGCGATAGGAGCCACATGAATGAGACTAAAAAGAAAGAGCTTGTGGTTAAGCTGAAATAGCATTCTGGACTGCAGAAGGGAACAGTGGCCTGGGATCGGGCAGGGAGGTGGCCACAGGGCGCAGCAGGATGAGGAGGTGAACACCTGGGGAACCAAGGCCGTCCTGCCCTGCAAATATACTCTCTCAAGCAATAGCCATCTTTGGCAGAATTGATGGTCGCATGGGCCAAAGCCTGATTGGTCATGGTATCAGACTCTCGGTCACCATTTTTTATAAGTTAATCTTCTCTGTTTATGAGATACTTGGATATGGGATGTCCCCCCAAACCTCCTGTTAATGCAAGAGTATGCACAGGTGAAATGACCGGATTGTGAGAAATCTGACCCTCCTGGTTTCCTAGTTTGAATGGTAGCTGCCACAGGTGGGGTGTGGCTGGCGGGTCAGTGGGGGCATGCTCCGGAAGAGCTCATCCACCCCCTGGGCCCCCACCCCCTGCTTCCTGACTGCCAGGAGCTGACCACTTTCTTCTCCTGGCCCTTCCACCACAATGTCCTGCCTCCTCTTGGGCCCAGAGTGATGGACTCAGCTATATACGGACTGAGACCTCTGCATCCCTGAGCCTCAAATAAACTTTCCTCCTGTGAGTTGTTATTGTCTGGTATTTTGGTCACAGCGACCCAAAAGCTGACTAAAACAGGCATCCATGACGACTGGGCTCCTACTGGTGATATCTGTGTTCCTACTGATTGTATATCCCTGAGCCAGAGAAAGCCCCTTCCCAGGCTTCAGAGGGAAGGAGGGGAGAGCGGCCAGAGACTCCTTGGTGGTCCTTCTCAGCTGGCACAAGCACTGCACTTTAGCTTATTGTTTGCTGAGCTCCAACGGAAGAAATGGCTGACTTAAAGGCCCATGCAACTACTAGCTTAGCTTAATTACACTTTTTTTTTTTTTAAAATTTAGCCTCTAATTGCTGGAGAGAAAAGAAAAAGATAGCAAACCAGTGTGAGAAAAGACACAAGAGCAAAGAAAGAAAGAACAAAGAACTTCAGCAGCCATTTCAAATCAGCTAGTATTCAAAGCTAGATACAGGTTATTAAAAAAGTATTTTCCTGATTATGAGGATTTAGATAAAAGATCAAAGCATAATTGATTAAAAAAAGATTGTCTTTACTAATAAAATGAAAGGTTTTGCCTTGCTAAAATCACTGTCAACCGGATGAAAAGGAAAACCACAAACAAGGAAAAAATATAGCAAAATGCATATCTGTTAAAGTAAGTGCTTCCAAAATATACAAGTATACAAATAACTCTTAAATTTAGCCATAAGGAGACAAGTAACCATTTTATCTAATGGATAAAATATAAGACATCTCACCCAAGAAGATATAATTTAGTTGGTAAATATGTCAGCTATATACAGACTTATGAAAATATGAAACTTATGAAAATATGACCAACATTATCTGTCATCTAGGAATTGCAGGTACAAATTCAAACATATTCTTATATGCAATCTATCTATCTTTCTCCTGTTTACCTGATGGTACATCTGCCCAGAAACTTGCACTACTTATTCATGATCATCAAAACCTGGAAGAAATTAATATATATTTTCAAAGGTGAATGGATAAACTATGTTATACTTATTCAGTGGAATAGTATTCAGCAACAAAAACCAAGTGGTTTGACTATGACTACCAAGTCATACAACAAAACCAATAGATCTTAAATATGCATTGCTATATGAAGGAAGTTGATTTAGAAACTGAAAAAACTACATGACATATGGTTCAAATTGTGTGACATTTAGGAAGAAGCAAAGCTCCAGTGGTAGTAACAAGATCAGTGGCTAGCAGGGTTTGGGGATAGAAAGGGAGGATTGCATACAAGACAGCTAACCAGGACTATGGGAGCATCCTATGATACAGTGAGGACAAACAGATGAAACGTGGCTTTCTTCAAAATGCATAGATGTATACAACACAAAAGGCAAAAATTTAATATATAAGAATTTATAAAAAAAAAGTCACTTGATGTGTTTGGAGATCCTAGGGTAGAATGCACTCTGTGCTACAAGAATCTTGCTGTTTTATGAATCTATGAAACAACTTCAAATGTATTGCTGACTTAAATAACTTTGGAAAATGAGTGGAGTTTATGAAACTAAAGTTAAAAAGGACTACACCTAACCATTGTACTCCTGTTGGTAAGCTTGCTTCCTATCATGATGAGGTTAACAAGTGTGAACTATAGTGAACTGAAATCAGTTAAGGAATGAGGTAAGACTGGTTGGATCCAGGAAGCTAGAATGACCCATTTGTAATGGATTACACATGGAGTCATCCGTATGAAATCAGGTTTAGTATAGCAGACACAAATGATTACATACAGAAGCATTTACAGGTATGCATAAATGCAGGTGTTAGCACACATACATGTATTCCCTTTCTCTGCTCAGAGTTCCTAAATCAATGGATCACTAGCAGCAATAAGCACATCCAATTCCCAGATCGTGGGTTCTGGTACTGCTCTCCCATTAACAGAACCAGTTGTCCTGGAAGAAATGGCAGACTCTAGGACTCAGACAGGGAACATACAAGGTATGCCTGGAACATCTTACAGGGCCAGAGAGTAAGAAAGCACCCAAGTCCTCAACACCCGCACCCACGTTCACACATGCACACACGTATACACACACACACACACACACACACACCACAGTAAGCCAAAGGGATATAAGAGCCAAGTAAATAGTTCCCAGTGGCCAAGAGTGGAAAAATATTGAGAAACCAAGTGATATTAAATTGTAACCCAGTGCCTAAAATGAACGTCAGTGAGTCCTTGTGATACAAATGGCTGGATGGATAGATGAATTCATGAATGAGAAGAGGCGATTCTGCTCAGAAGAATTGCAGATAAGTCCTGCCAACATCCTGCCCTCCAGGAGTGGAGCATAGCAACCCAGTCCTCATGGGTGAACTTTCAGAGGGGTCAAGAAGGAACGGAGGGCAAAAAGAGTGTAATTTCAATGGAAACCCTTGAAAAACATTGCCTTGGCCATCCCAATTAGGATACGTACCTTTGACAGAATCTGAAGAAAATAGTACTGTCTCCCTGATCTTCCTCCCCAGAACCCATAAGCACAGTCCAGTCATGAGGGGGAAAAAAAAATCAGACAAACTCCCATTGTGTGACTTTATTCAATCAGCACTCCTCAAATCTATCAAAAATCCCCCCAAACTAAGACTTTCTGAGAAAGAGTCCTAGCCTTGAGGAACCTAAGGAAGCATAATAACCAAATGGGTCGCGGTATTCTGGAGGGGACCCCAGGATGTGAGAAGGACATTAGGCCAAAACTAAGGAAGTCTGAATAATCTGTGGAGGTTGGTTAATAAGCATGTATCAGTATTGTCTCATCAGCTTTAACAAGTGTCCCAGACAAAGATGTTAACAATGAGGGAAGCCGGCCACAGCATATCAGGAAATTCTCTTTACTCTCTTTGCAAATGCTTTTCATAAATCTAAGACCTGTCTTAAAACAAAAAGCTCATTAAAAATAAGTTAAATCCCTATTTCTCAATAAGACAAAGTAAAACAAAACAAAACACTGTTGTCCCTTACAATGTGGGGCAGCAACTCTGAGTCCCCTCTCTGCACTGACAGGACCTGCAGTGTATGCAACGGCTGCTGGGGAAGGGGGCAACTAGCTCATCCCTCCAACCACACTCGTCCCTTAAGAATCCAGAACAGGCTGTCTGGATGGCAATACGGAGACTGCTTTGGAACACAAGAACATCTGGACGGCCACTTTCTATCCTTTTTTATTCTGCCTCTAAAAATGCCTGTCTTTGAAGATTTCAAGGCAAAATAACATTGAAATGTTCTGAATAAACACACACACACATAGTGTGTTGAGCTGAAGGCGTACAGTTCTGATGCAGAAAAGCATTTGACAAAAGCATAGCAATCGAATTATTTATTATTGAAGACTAATCTTTCAGGATGAAATGCACCTTTACACTTCAGGCCTGTAGATATTTCTTTCCTTAGTGAAAGCTTTTGAATGCCCTAAATAATTCAATGTTTAGAAGTCAGCAGCTCAGATTTGAGCTGAAAGTGTTGTTTGTACAGGTGGTTTGCCCACTGGGAGTCTAAATCCTTGCTGCTGTTGTCTTTATCAATTATTCCAAAACTTTGTCTGTTTAGTGTCTGCCAGCTTTTATAACAACAGAAGTCTCTTTTAAAAATTGCTGACATGACATTTATCAAATTATTCTAAGTGAAATTCTGTTTCCAAATGAAAGAATCAGGAAGGGAGGAAAAATGCTTCGAAGATTAAATGTTGAGTCAGTTATAGGAACCGTCCAGATTTAAACATTTAAAATGTGCCAACTTCATTTATTAGTAACATGCTATTTGCAAATGTCCTCTCTGAAACACTTTGGAACAACATTTTAAAACACTCATCTCCAGGCTTGGAGAATTCTTTTATTTTTTTTCCTTGGACTAGGAAATTTTGTTTCTTTTGAATCCTGAATTCGAACCAACAAAAATCCTTATTTTTTGAAATGTACATTTGTTAATTTTTAAGTATTATTGGAAAATTAAGCCACAAACACACAGAAGAATAGATTGAAGACTAATAATTATGGGAAAATTATTGAATTTTGACTATTTTTTAAGTAGAGATTCATAAACTTTGGCTTTATAAATCAAATAGACAAAGAACTAACAAAAATACCCACACAGACAATGGCCAAAGCCACATATCTATGACTTCACTCTCTGGACTGTGTGCTGGTCTTGGGGGTCTAACTAGCTGAGTGCCTACATAAGCATGCTTCCTGACATCTTTGCATTTGTTCATCATCAACAATAATCACCATTATTACCATCTTCAAATATTTTTAAAGTTATCAGTATTTCATTGTGTTATTTGAATTTCTTCATAATAACAAGTATAAATTTTTGAAAATTAAAAGTATTCTTGGTGTAGAAAAGTAAAAATCTCATTATGTGTTCTGTAGGTTGAAATCCAATGTGTCATTTATGTACAAATGCATAGATTTTTTTTTTTACAAAACAAAACAAAAATAATGTCATGTTTTATGGTGATTGTGGTGCTGTGAATTTTGTTCAATAAATTAAGATACAAAAATAATAATTGATGCAGCTATTAATTGAGTATTTGGTAGAATATTAGGAAGAATATCTTGATCCTTTAGGTGCACTATTTTTGTTTTAATATAAAACATGTAATAGAACTAAATATATTTTATCATAATTTCAGTTTTTTGAAATAATTTATTGATTCTCAATATAGTTGGAAAAATAACTTTAAAATTTTGCTTTTAATGTTATAATTTGATACTTTTATGTTTTGTTTCAAAAACAAATCCTATTTAAGGAATATTTAGATATTGTGAGGATGAAGTTAAAACAAAATACCAATCTTAATGCCTAAAAAATTTATAGAAGAAAAATCTCAAATCACAAACAATAAACACTGATTATTTTTTAATATTAACTATTTTTATTTGGCCCAAACTGAGTTTTGAAGTGCTTTGAAAATAGTGTCAGGTGAGTATTATAAGTATTCTGCATTTATTATTCTATCTCCATTTCACAAATAGCCTTAGTGAAAGTCATAGAGGGTATGAGATTTACCCAGAAGAGTGTCGAAGTATTGTGAATTTGTATGTTCTGTTATGTTCTATATATGTCCCCAAGAATAGGGGATCAACACATAATGAATTAATGCAGACAATTAGAACAATCTTTTTAACAAAGGGAAAGAAAGCTTCTCTAAGTACACTAGAGTTCCTTAATTGAAAACATCATCATTTTTAAAGAAGTTGCTGCTCAGCTGATTAGAGGTGAAGAGTCTGGTAAAGATGGCTCCCCAGGAAAGCATACATCCAGGAGAGGTAGAAGCAGAGCAGGGGGCATAACCCAGCTTGTACTGGGCATGAGAAGAGCCCATAACCCTGTACTGATTAGTCTCTGACACGTATTTAACTATGGGCACAAGGGTCAGCATTTATCTTCAAGGATAGAAACTTTTCTCAGTTGCTCATGTATCTTTGCCACAAGAACCTGGAAGAGAAGTTGAACAAAGAAAGAAAGAAAAGGTAAGAAAAGAAAAACTCAATAACCTTCAGGGCCTCCAGTGGGATACTTCCTCTGCTAAAGGGCCCAAAGACACCTGCCACAGGAGTAGGACACAGGGGAGCCCCACAGGACTTGAAAATGGCTGTTTTATGGAAGAGCATGAAATGTTGTCTGAGTCTCCCACTCACTGACCTCATGATGACACGTCAGAGGATTTTACCAGGTGAAAATGCCCTGGAACCTTGGGCCTTTGGACTGACCACAGGTTAGACTGGCAGCTGAGATGGCCTGAAGAGAAAAGTCAAGGAACAGGGTGGCATCTGGATGAAGAAGTAGGGAACCTAGATCGCACCATAGAGGAGGAACTTCCTGACACCTATTTTTCCTTTTTCCTAAACCATCCTCACCCACAAGCGAATACAGTGTGGCTTCCCCACAGGAGTCAGCAGAGAATGTTCTGGCCAGGAGTCTCAAGTGCCTGGTGCCCGCAGGGTCAACTAATAAATCAGGGGTCTGAGTTTTATACTCAGTCCCTTGAGATTATTAAATAGCTCTAGCCCCCTTAGAAATAGACAACTACCTCTGAGAGTCTGGGAGGGCTGAACACCAGCCCTGCAGCCACATGACCCAGCAAGGCCATGAGCCTCAGAGAGTCCTTTGCAAGGTAGCCTCGGGCAGCCACAGCAACACTCCCCCTTGGCCATGGATGCAGCCCAGCCTGATGATTTTTCCAAGGTGAACTCTGCAATGGGTACTTTGCAATGATTGCAAATTAAAATAATCCCGTTCGTTCTTGCAACCTGCTAGAACTTAAGACGTGTCTTCATGCACTGAGTTAGTCACGTGTAGTGGAGTGATTTTTGAGCGTATTCGTTGTTCCATTGACTTGTAGATGAAGAACATAAAGCTCAGAGGGGCATCACGGGCCCCACATTTCCCCACACGTTATTAGTTTTTACCAACCCCTGGAAGGAAGCTTGGGCAGGACGTGCTTCTGAGTTTGGCAGGGCTCTGTTTACTGATGGGGACACTGCTTACACAGGTGTGTCCAGCTTGTGAAAATCAACCAAGCTGCTCACTGAGGAAACGTGCCTGCTTATGTCGACTTATTATACTTCAAAATAAAGACAGTCTGTAACGCGGATTTGAAAAAGAAAAGTAATGCTTCTGTTATTTTATTTTAAAATAAGTAACCATTAATAAGCTCTCCAGTATATTTTCAGATAGAATTGAATCTAAAAACCGGGTAACTCCTTTCTTAGAAGTGCGTCCTTTTCAATTGGTACATTACTATACATAATAGTTTTAAAACTATATAAAATTTTTAAATAACAAAATAACAGAATAACGGGGTCTTGGCTATTTAAAACTCATAACAAAGATTAGAAGGAATAAATGTGGTATTGCACTCTGAAAAATTATATTACATATTTGAAGAATCTGTTATACCTTATGAATAAACTAAGGTCATAAATTAAGTTAAAATTCTTAGGATTCCACCAGTCTGGATAGACTGTACCTAGAGGTGATAGATGAATTATTCACAGGAATATTTTCAAGAGTTAGATGACCTTGCAGATTAAGGCTTGTATGTGGGGATTGGTGGGCGTGGGCTGGGATAATTGAGTACATATGTTACTGAGTTTGACTAGCAGGAAAGTATCTAGGGGTGAGCTGGGAAGAGCAACCCACCCACCCTCTCCCATGCTTGGGGCTTCTCACAGTGGAGAACTGTAAATCCTCATTGTTTCCATTCCATTTGTAAAGACTAGTCTGGAAACGCCCTACCCATAGAGGTAATTTGGGCTCAGATATTGGAAAGCACAAATGTGTCTGCTGGGTATTTTAAATTATCCAATGAAACCAGGTTGTAGACGAGGAGAAAGTGGGCTTCCCTCAAGAGTTCAGAACTGTTGCTCATAAACACACAGAGGGTCACTGGAGACTGTGTTGCTCTCAGATACAGGTTTAGAAATACGTTTGTACTCTTCTATGTTTAAGAATTGCTCAATTTTTTCAATGCAGATACTTTTACTTTTTGATATTTCCAAAATTTGGACTGATCTCACAGTGATTTTTTCATGTGTTACAAAAGTGTCCTATAAAGAAGTTCCTACTAAACTCAGTAGCAGGTGCTCTATGGTCTGTTCTTCTATAGGAAGATAGGTGGTGATGAGGAGTCTGATTCAGTCCTTAGCTAGTGGTGGCCCAGGAGGGAGGCACAGGTTACAACCACAGGGGGTCCTGAAGGCAGGGGCTTAGGTTGCCAAAAGCCATCCTGAATTGCTCTACTGGATCCCCCACCTCCTCCACCAAGACGCCTTAGTCTAATCCACTGGTTCTCAAGGGAGGTGATTTTTGTTCCCATTTTTGGGATGCATGTCAAGGTCAGGAGTCACTTTTGGTGATCACATGTTGTGGGAGCGGTGCTGCTGGTTTCTAGTCTGTAGAGACCAAGGACGCTGCTCAACATCTGCAAGGTACAGAGGAAAGAACCTCATTCTAAACAAAAAATCATCTGGCCTAAACTGTTCATGGTACTGAGCATGAAAACCCTGGTGTGGCTTTAGTACTTCCAACCAGGGACAATGTTCCTGGGGAATTATACAGATTTCTTATTGGAAGAAGGGACATACATTTTTGGTAGAAGTTTTTAAGGTGCTATTTCATGACTTGTATTATTCTGAGAAAATTCTTATGATTGGGAACAAAACAACCACTGTCTTTCCCTCTGATTGAGCCTATAGTCTCACTGGAGGAAAGACTAGCAGACAGGTCCCAGGAGGCACCCCCAAACTGTTATGAATGGGATACTCGCCAAGGATTGAGTCTGTGTGGTTCAGAATAAAGCAATCGAAGGGCCTTAACAAACGATGTGTGATATTCCACAGTAGGGAGACCTCCAGAAATAAATGGCTCCCCACACTGGTGAAGAGATTCAAAGGCCATGTCACTGTGACCTTGTCCTCGTCCTCATGGCCACAAGATTCCATCCCAGGTTTTGGCATGCAGAAAGAGGACAAGAGAAGGACAAAGCCTGACAGTTACCTGAGGCCACCTTTCATTAAATGAGCTTCACTCCCATCAAGGTGCACGCTCACCTGATTGGACAGAAGTCACATCCACTCAGCTCCGAGGGGAACAAGAAATCCACCTTACTATTAAAGCAGGTCACCTTGTTATTCTTGACAAAATGGAGATTTCATAAGAAAATAGGCGAGGAAATGTTAAATATTGGATAAGAAATCAAAAGTCTCTGACCCAGAGGCTCCAAAGAAACCCCTAGCAGCTGTGAGCTCAATGAGTAAGGGATGGGGAGGATTCTCTAAGGAAGTGAGGTCTTGGCTAATAAGGGAAATGAGCAGGAGTTAACAACCGAGTAAGGGCAAGATGGAACCGCGTGCAGAGAACCGCGTGCAGAGAGGAGGCTGAGCTGCCCCAAAGCTAGTTCCTCTTGTAAAGGGGTCAACCCCGTATTACAAAGAGGGGAGGTTATGGATAAGACTGTCTACAGAAACCACCCCTAATAAAATGTCTAATTCTTTGGATATGTTCCTTTCTGTGGCATTCATACAAAAGAAATTTTTAAAACATTTTCCATCTCTGCCTTACTTCAGAAGGAAGGATTATCTCCTGATTACAGTCATGAGAGAAAGCACAGACAAACTCCCCCATTAGAGTTTCTAGGAAAGGAAACGGACACATCCATGATGGTGATTTTGCCTGGCTTGAAAAACCTATCAGAAAGCTTACTTGACAAATTCTGGAGCCCTCCAGAAAACCAGCCAGATAGCTCTCTGAGCCTGCCTTGCCTCTGAAACGAGGACCCTGATTCTGATCTAGTTTTCAAACTACGAGGTGTCCTCACAGTCTCAGAGGAGTCTGGCCTCAGTTTTACAAAGGGGACATGAAAGGGACATCTGTTGCCTTTTTTTCCCATCTGATAACTCTAAGTGATTAAAATGAAATCACACTCTCCTTTTACATTGTATTAGTATTAAAAGCAGTAAAAACGCCTAAGAGACTCACAGACCCAAACTGGCACTGGGTAGGCTTGTCCCTTGGTTCACACTCTCAGGCCCCACTCTCAGTAAGTACTGCACAGGTCTTTAAAGACTAATTCCCTTAGGTTAGTGTTTGGTCATAGAGTTGTGAAAATTAATAGGACAGTCAAATTAAGCACAATATAACACTTGTTATTCCAGTGACACTACCTAAAAAGGGACGGAGCATCCCACAGCAGAACTAAGAGCAGAGGGGAGGACAACAAGGATAGAAGAGAAGCTTCTAGAATGATGGCTTATGGGTACCTTAAAAAAACTCTATCTCAAATGTATATCTACATTTATATATCTTAATATATTTATATATAAATTATTAATATATTTATATATATATTATATATAAATAAATATATTTATATATAATAATATTGATAGAATAATATATAGATTGACATATATTATATATGTATAAATCCAGATATACATTTGAGATAGGGGAGATATGTGTGTATATATATATATATATATATATATATATATATATATATATACACACACACACACACACACATATATATACATATATATAACCATATATATATTTATTTACAGTTATTCCACATGTTGTTCCCCAAATTCTGCATGTGAAGTATAATCTTAACCAGGGCTAATAACCTGTTGAGAGCATCCCGTTATTCATTTGTCTGCATGACAAGAAGACTGGCAAATACAGGAGGATTTTTTTGTGCATAATATATTCAGAATTGAAGACTGTTACCAAATTCAAATCTGGGTGTACACTCTGTGTGCCTGTTTGCTCTGTTACCCAAAAGTTCTTAAGATGTCTTTCATGATTCCTGGCCAGAGGCAGAATTTATTTCTCCACTCATTAAATCTGAGCTGTATTGTTTTTATTAACCCACTGTGGATGGAGTGACAGAGTGGTCGTTCCTTCCATGAATCTGAAAAAACCTTAAATGCTTCATTCATTCCCTTGGAACTCTACCCCCATCATGCAACAAGCTCAGGGATGCCTGCTTGAGGATGAAAGGTCCTTGACCCAACCATTCCCGCTGTCCCAACCAACAGCCAGTCAAATAAGAGATCTGTCAGAGACCATTTGAAACCATTCAACCTCAGCCAAGCTACAAATAAGCCTTAGATATATACCAAGCCCAGGTGAGAGAGTGGTATTGTCCAGTTGACACATAGATGCAGGAGCAGTAATAAATATTTATCACTTTAAGCCACTGTTATGATTTAGATATGAGGTCTCCCCAAAAGCTCAGTGTGAGACAACGTAAGAGGTGAAATGATCAGATTATTAGAGATGTAAGCTGATGAATGGGTTAATGCAGTAGCTAGATTTGGCCTGCAGGTCTTATCTTGCCAGCTCTGATGTAGCAAAAGAACTGAATGCTGTCCATTCATGCATCCTTCTTGGCTCAGATGAACTCCGTTAAATTTAATTTGCCAAACATTTTTTTTTAACAGAGCTTTTGCATATTAATGTCTATATGCTTTGCTTCATTATATTTCTCTTTACCCTAAAGCATAAACCAAAACCAAAAGCACACACAGATATGTGTACAGCATAAGAAAGACACAAAAAGCAGCTGTATTTATATTTAAGAGTAGGTACATTTGCATTTGACAACCCCGTTCTTCCAGGAGAGTGAACTGACTGTTGGGCCTGCATGTTCATAGAGGTTCTGGATGGAGATGGCTCACACCATTTTTACACATGTTATAAAAAACAGTGTTTTGAGGTACTACATATTTTGTACCTGAAATCTATGAAAAGAAAATCAGGACTGATTCATAATCAGGTCAACTAAATGACTCCTAATTGAACTTGAATCCATTCTCTGCCTTATTTTCATGGCTGATGAAAGGGGGGCTGTGGGCTTATGTCCCATTTGGTCATAAAATACCCAGTGCAAGAATATCACTGCCTATACCTGCCAGTCCTTTAAAACCATTGTCAACACCAGAAGAGAAATAGAACTTAGATATCTGAGTTTCTGTAAAATTTGAACTGTTTCTCTAAAATAACAAGAAACACTGAAAAGGAAAAGGAATTTGTTTCAAATGATCAAACTGGAAAAAATGACCAGAAAACCCCTCTGGTCGTTTTCTTAAAATTCTGTGCTCTCCTAAGCTTCATTTATGGGCCGCTTGAGAAAGGAAAGAAAGGATGTTAAAGGCCCTGGAGATATTGTAGCTACATTAGCGAAGTACCAGAACACATGTAAAAGGCTTGTAAAGCTCTTGGCACATCAGCTCCGACATGTAAACTGGGCTACAATTGTCTTCATTTCCTCTTGTTTCTGACTCATTCACAGTTCTGTATTCCAATGATAAAAATGCTGACCTGGAGGAAAATTAGAAAATGTGGAAATTTCAATGTGCTTCAAAATCATGATACTGGGTATCTTCATTGGCAATGCTAAATGTAAAGATTTGTTATGACTTTGGTTACTTTCATCCTTAATTATGATTTTGTATATTCCTGTAGAATCCTTTCTGAAACATGCAGAATGACATGCAATTAAGGTTCAAAAGTGTATCCAATTTTGTAATGGCTAGCAGAAAATGTATTGCTTGACTAAGTTCCCATGAGGATAGGACTAAAATTGATTTTAGGAATATCAATTGCATTTGTACAACTAGTCTTTACCACTATTAAGTAACTTCATTGGAAAAAAGAAAAAAAGCCATACAAAGTTTTGAGGAAGAAAAAAGAAAAGATACTTATCGATTCCATAACTTTTTAAAGGGTCAAGTGGAATGTAATAAATTAAGAATAAGTAGAAAAAAAATTATCTATGAGTTTTGCTTTTGTAAAATGGAGATGTGATAAGAAACCAAATCACTGTGAACCAGATTATATCATGGGTAATAACTTTGCTATATCCATTCTGTCATGTGTTACTTTCCTCCAATGTCACGTGTCTGTGTATTTGAATATCACTCAAGTAAATTTTTTGTACATCAGTTTCTATATATTTCTATTTATTTAAAAAAAATAAGTTTCTTGCATGAAAATGAAGAAATACTCATTTCCTTGGGTAAGTTTTATAACTCATTGAAGTATTACACCATAAAGTAATTGCCAGATTTATTTTCTTATATGTCACAAAATAAACCAAAAAGTTGCACTTCTCACATCCTTGTGAATTTTCTGTCTTAGGTCATTACAAATATCTTAAATTCCTGGGCGCTACAGTAATTACATTCCAAGAGAACCTTTGAAGAAAGATACCCCAGCCTAAAGCAGTCTATCCTATTGCTACTTCCTAGATTATTTATATTTACTTATGCATCAACATTTATATTAATCTGCATAAATCAACCTATATGATAAATATCCTTAGGTATTTGTAGTATATTTAGATATCTATAGAAATCACTTGAAGCTATCATAAACACAGGGAAAAAAATCCTAATAACAATGTGTGATCACTTTTAAGCATTAGATGTTGCAAACAAGTCTCTTAACAGTAATTCTAAAAATCAAAGCAACAAAGTTCATGGGGTTCATACACCTGAATGGTTATTCTGTGGTATGGTTAAAATTCAAAATTATGTTGAAATTTCAAAGTATCACAAACATATTGTAATGAAATAAAGATAAGCTGTATTAAAGGGGAAAAATGTGTTTTATGTTCCAAAAAGAGGTTCCAGAGATGGCAATAGCCTATGGGAAAGATAGAAGTTAAGATTTGAATAGTTGATCTGGTATTGTAAGAATAGGAAAAAGCAACAGTTTCCAATTTGATGCCTTATTTAAATAGGTTAAAATTCAGAATATTGTCAGAATCATGGATACATCTAGAAAATGTTTCTCAGGTCTTCAGGAATCAAGGTTGCAGCTTGATCTTGGAACAAATACCATTGTCTAAATGGTTTAGTGATTATGGGCAGAATATTAAAAAGAGAAGGTGGTGGGAAACAAATACAGAGACTGGAGCTGAAGTAAAAGATGATTTGATATCCTGGGAAGAAGGCAGATATTATGGAAAATGAAACATTTTGTAAAGAAAAGTGAATTCCAGAAATAAAGATCAGGGAAAGTTGGACTTACTTGAGAAGAGTGTAAAAATGATCTGAGGGACAAAAGGTTTGCAAAACTATGAGTCATTCAGATTTTTTAAAATCACTTGAGTGGAATTTAAGGGCTTGGCATTTGGTGTTGCATGATCCCTCTAAATAAGTGATGCATATTAATTTTTGGTCGTTATTTCAAAGATGTGAGAGAAGGTACCATCTTCTTTCTTGAAATGTTTACATAAACATTCTGTTCATCTAACAAGTTCTGGGAGACTACAGGACCGAGGTAAAACCCTTCCTTTTATTCAGAGTTTGTGATTTCCAGTAATTAATGTCCACTGGAGAACGAGGTGCCTGGCCCCTCAACCAGGCAATCACTCATCCTCTTGGCACTGGAAACAAGAAGCAAACAGCCTGCCTAAGCAGACAAACTAAAAATACTCTTTAACTAGATAATTAGTACAAATACTAGCTAGAGTCTTAAATAAGTTTTAAGATAATATAGTAAGATAAATTTTTAAAAATTTAACCACTGGCATAAATCTCATTTTTATTTAATTCTTTCTTTTAAAAGTACAGGTTTTGGCTTCAGCTTTTGCTTTTGCAATATTAGTCCTTTTTTTTTTTTTTTTTTTACCAAATGCTGAATTCTTAGAAGGCAGACACTGTGTGTAAATATCTGTAATCCCAGAAACTAATGCAACTAAACTAAGATCACATCTGGTAAGCCTTGGCCACCCTGAAGATGAGCATGGTTGCAATGCCTTCTGCAACTCTTGCAAGTCTGACACCATCTTGGAAGATTTTACCTTGGACTTTCAAAGCCTTCCCTTCACCTGCAGGCGGGGTTCACTTGGACTCCCTCTAAGGATGGCTGTCTTTCTCCTCACTGTTTATTCTGGAGAAAGGCTCTCATGAGCTCCAAACAGAGAGTCAGCAGTATTTATGCCTCTTGGATGCTTTCAGGGACCACTCCCAGAGTGATTCTGATCTACCTCCATAGGTCTCCAGAACCTGTCTTCAGCCAGGGGCCAAACTGGAATGAACATCTGGGACATTCAGTTGTGATAAACTGGGTCCTGCTGCTGGGAGAACTATTAGGGGACGCAGTGCTGGGAATTTGTTTCACTAAAACAATTTTTTTTTTTTAAAAAAGCGCCTGTTAGGAAACAGCACTGTGGTCTAAAGGAGAGTGACCTCGTGCTGGGAAGTGTCCTGGCTCGTGATGCCCATTACCCTCAGACGACATATACAACTTGAAAGAGGAGCTTAGCAGATGACAGACGAGGGGTACCATGTCTATTTACTGGAAAGCTCAATTTTAATTCCTGAAAAATATTTTCTCTCTTAGGATTATTACTGTTTCAGGACAAAAATGATAATATCAGGAAGAATGAGGAAGAAACTGCTCACTGTGTTTAATAAGAACTCCATACAAATAAGAATCTGCCTCAAATCCCAATATTTATTCAACTCAAAAACACTTTTGTTAAAGTCAAAATGAAAGCATTAAAGCATTCTAGAGCATTTGGAAATGTGCTCCAGGACGGGCAAATGAGGGCCTTTTAGAATTCTGAGAACAGAACGCAGAAGTTGAGTTTGCTGCTGATATTTCCAGTGATGAAAGGGGATGTTCAAAACAAGTCTTCACATTTTGTCCTCACAAAGTATGTTTTAAAAAGTCTTTTTTTTTTTTTTTGAGTGACTGAGCTTAATTTTGAGGGTTCCAACTGGTTAGAATTAATTTGTGGTGACTCTTTCAGGCAATCTCAACTGGTTGAGACATTTTTACAATTCTTTTAAACGCTCCAAATATATTTATTTTAATATTTTGTGCTCCTGTGTTGGTATGAGTTTAAAAGGCGTCTTGAGACAATGTGCTTCAGTAGCTATTTGTTTAACATCCGGAACATCCTCGCCTTCTCACTCTCCGCCTTTGGGCCTGCCTGCCTTCCCCTCTGTGCTAACCGACATCCCTCAACAATCTGACACCCTCTACCCCAGCAACGGCATCCCACCTGCAAATACATGCACCCAGGCACGTGGCGCTGATGTTCCTTTCTCCCACCTTATAAAACTATCCTTCAGAAAGAAATCGCAGGACACACCAAAGCCTAAATTCTTCCCCTCAGGAGTTTCTCCAATTTAATATAGGTCAAAGGAATAATTGCAAAAACTTAAAGTCTACAGTTTTACTGCCCCCAACTTCCTCCTGTGGATAGTACAAATTGGGGAAGTAAAGAGGTACACTCTTGGACATCATTCATCTTTTTTCCCCTGTCTTTAAGAATGGCCTCAATTCATGGATTTTTAGAGAATACCCGTTTTATTTACATCTTACTGGAATTTTTTTTTTAAAAGCTGAATCTCCAGGCAGCATCCCATCTGGGTCTAAATTCCAAATGAGTCTGGTAGGCATTTAAGGACCGAGGGTCTCACGTGTTCCTGCAGTAACCACAGACTGAGCTTTGCAGCCATCACCCAGACTTGCTCCTGTTGCAACTGCCAAAATGAACTGCGTCCTAAGAGTCCCACTTCACCACCAGGAACTGACCCATGCAAGATAGCCAGGTCCAATTTAAATATCGGCCAATCAGGACGCAGCATGCTTGCACCCCTCATCTGCATAGCAGAAAGGCGTGGTAAGCAGGGCAGACCCTTGGTGTAACCCACCCTTCCTTCCTAGAACACTTTTGTACAAAAGGCCGAATCTCCTTTTGTGTTTTTTAAATCCTTTCTTTTAATCTTAAATTATTTTATATTGAATCTTTATGAAGATTGAAATAGTCTTTTTATTAAGATTAAAATAATTTAATTTTAAATTCTTTTGTAGTGAATTTTTACTAAGATTATATTGAATGGGATAAACATTGACATGAATCTAAGTCAAATAACTAAGACTGGCGACAGACTACATCATAAATGTATATAGGGCAAAGAGAAATTATTAAAATAATCTCACATGGCATTAAAAAAATTCCACCATATATGCAAAAAGTGCTACCAATCTGGTAGGATTTGGAAATTCCCCTTTTTTTTTTTTACTTTGAAATGTCATAAGAAATTCATTCTACAGTGAATCCCTTACAGTTTTATAAGATTTTCAGGAGAAATATCAGTCTAAACTAGGTAGGGAGAAATACAACTGGGAAAGTTGTATTTTGCCTTTCACATTTGATCTGCATGTTAGTTTCACAACTTGGCTGTTGCGTTTAACTTTCTAGTGGTTTCTGGATGGTTAAGTTGTACCTTGGTTATTGGCTGAGTGGTATTCTCTAAAATTCATGTGGTAAGGTCTTCAAACCCCGTATCTCAGAATGTGACTGTATTTTGGGATAGGGACTTTAAAGAGGCAGTTAAATTAAAATGAGCCCAGTTAAGTGGGCCCTGATCCACTATGGTCTCCTTATAAGCAAAGATTAGAGTACAGAAAGCATGCACAGAGGGAAGGGCAGCTGGACAGCCAGGGAGAAGATTGCCCTTGGCAAGCCACAGGGGGAGGCCTCCCAAGAAACCTAAGCCACCTGTGCTTGGATCTCAGCACTCTGTCCTCCAGAACAGTCAGAACATAGATTTCTGTTATTTTAGTCACCCAGACTGTTGTAATTTGTTATGGCAGCCATAGCAAACTCATACTTCAGTTTAAAACTTAAAATTTATGATCTTAATGTTTGTGGCTCTCATTTAAAAGTACAAATCTTTAAATCTTTAATTTCTAGAGACTTAAATAATATCCAATCAATTACTAAGACCAGCTTTAGATGAAAAGATCCTCTAAGGAAAGAATGCAAACCACCTAACCTATAAAGAGTAAAAGATTGAATTACTTATAACCATGAGCAAAGATCCAGGTTGTGGATGTTTAAGACCATCCGACTTCTCATGTCCCCTTTTCCTGAAAAGCCACTGAACATCCGTGCGTAGTAGCATTTGTGTGGTTGTAGTGGGAAGGGATCTGAACAGCTCCTTCATGACGTGGGGCGCTGTGCCTGCCACCATTTCCCAGATCTGTGAAGTCCAGAGAGAGAGGAGCATTGAGAGAAGAGACGGCAGAATATGGCCTGAGAAAAGGCCGACCCACCCAGGGAAGGAGAAATGTCTGTTCACAGTTAGGCAGACAGTCTCCTCTGCTCCTGTCAAACCTGCTGAAGGAGTGTAAGTCTGCTCGGTTGTCTGTTTGACTAATTTTCCCTAATGCCTTACATGTAGGGGCTTCATTAATAGTTTAGTATAAACAAGTGAATAACCAACTTGATGGCCACAATCCACTCTTCTTGAAAGAGTGGATCTGTAAGGAGTAAGAAAAGGAGAACATTTATGTGAGAAAATATGGTGTTTGGTGAAGCCATATTAATAGTACAGATGCTATATGCCTTTCTCAGTCTCTGGAAATCTGATCTGAAATACTTATTTACATAAACAAAGAAGAACATAATGAGCAAGAGTCTTCTCTAATCTATGATTCTTTATATATTTCCTTTTAAATGTGTTCTGTTACACATTCATTTCTGATGTTTAATCTGCCCGATTTATCTTCAAATGGTTTATCATTATTACAAAATATGAACTAAAATCTGAGAAAAATTAGAATAACAGTCAATTCTCTATTTAAAAAAAAAAGAAAGCATTGCTTTCTTACTAGATCAAGAACTTTTCTCTAGATACCACAAACCAGGGGACAGTGTTGACTTTAGAATGGCTCCACAGAGATCCGCTTCTTTCCCTTTCACCTTTCCTATTCTGTGTACATATCATGTATTTTGCTTAAAGCCCCGATCAACGGGGATCACCGTGTGTGCGTGTGTGTGTGTGTGAGTGTGAGATAGAGGAAGCACAACACTGGCTCTCTCCTGAGTCTTGGGCTTGCTGGACGCCCTTCAGACTTTGCCATTGCCAGCCTCAAAGCCCATACTGCTCAGGCCATCCCAGAAGTGTTGGTCTAGAAGCCTCTGTTACTAAGTGGAAGTGGCTCTTCTCTCTATTTCCCTGCATAGAGAAAAGGCTTTTATTTTATTTTTTTCATCATGGCTGAAAAAGAGAACTTGAACACCTTCTCAAGTCAGGATTGCCTGAGGTCATCTCATCCGATGGACCAACTTAAATCTCATATTTCTTTTCCCATATGACAGTTCAGTAAGGGAGATGAGCTTTGCCAGGACCATCCATTGCCGTTTCTCTGGGAATGAACAACATAAAACACATTCTTGATACATGGATAAAAGAATAAATCTTTTAAATAATTTAACCAGAAGAAAGCTAGTAATAAAATGAGTTTCCAGACCTCAATATGGTTTCGGCCTACAGAATTATGTGCTGAATTCCTATTAGTCTAATGCTTTGAGAGCTTTCTCAGAGTGACAGCTGCCATTTGTGACATGTGATATGGAAACCAGTCACAGAATATTGGCACCTCCACTGCACATACGGTCATCTTGGGTGAACAACTTCGATTTCGTAATCTTCACTACACTTCAGATATTACATTTGGAGTCTAAAGTACTCAAGGCTCATTATAAGTAGACCGTATTTAAACAAATGTATTTCAAACCATGTGTTTTTAGAATAGCATGATCACTCACATATATAGTTAATAAAGATTTGCTGATTGAATTGATAACCTCCAGTCTGAGGCTAAGTAATAAATTTATTTGAAAAATTCAATTTGTGAATTTTAATTTAGTTTTTATTTTCAAATGTTTATTCTTTCACAGGCCATTATCTGTGTGAAAACATTAAGTTCCCCAGCTCCAAGCATTTTCAGTGTTATACATTATAACTATATTTCAAGTGTCCTCTAAGAGTATTCAGCATTTATCGCCTTCCCTCTTTTTCTTTAATGGATATCATCATGAATTGCTTAGTCTATATGGAGTAAGGACATTTCAAACATCTTCTTTGCTTCTTCTCTCCTTCACTCATTTGATGATGCTTTATTGATCCAATGTAAATTGAATTTATATATCCTCAAGGATACAAGTATCCTTGTGTATGTATGTATGTTTATGTGTTGTATATGTGTGCAAGTACACATGTATGTCTATATAAATGCTTGTATGACTGGAAATTTAAACTGTAACTAGGGTTAAGTTTTGAGTCAGAGAGAACTCCATTTGTTATTCCAAAGGCTAACTTTATGTATTGATTGACCAGGCCCCTAACTGGATACATGGTAAAGTCTGTGAGGGTGCCTTCAGATGAGATCAACATATAAATTGATGGATTTGAGTAAAGCCCATTGCTCTGTGTGATGTAGTTGCACAATATCCAATCTATTTTCTCTATTAAGGTCCTAATTCAACATAAGACTGAGCATCCTTGAAGCGAGAGAGAATTCTGCAGAAGACAGTCTTCAGAAGGGAACTCTCGCCCTGGCCTTTGCTTGGGTCCCCAGCCTCCAACCTTTAGATTTAGATTTTGCACTTGCCACTGTGCTCCTATTTGTTAGTCCCTCTCAGTCTCCCCCACCTCCAGCCTCACTATATATATATATATATGTATAATTACAGCTCTGTGTGTGGTGTGTGTGCACATATGCTGTTGGTTCTGTTTCATTGGAGAACCTTGACTAATATAGTTGGGGTCTGTAAACTAAATAAAAATGTATGCTGTCTTTCACTAAAATTATACATAGATTAGATAATTCATGTGAAACGATAGTACCCGACGATGCCATGGTAGCAGGTGCCACAGTCCATCCCAGATGTGTAGATCTCTTTCCCTTCTACATTTAAAAGAGAACCTGATCATTGGCTTAGACTATTATTACCAAGTATAGAGTCACTCTGTTCTGTCTTCTGCTCCAGATAATTACATGGGAATGTGATTGAATGCTGGTGTCCTCTGCTATTTCTTTATCCCTTTCTATGATGTGACACCTGGATGTGACATCTAGAGATGGCGTTAGGTCTGACTCTTCAGAGTTCTGCCTTCAGAAATTTCTGAGACTACTTTAACTTTATCTTAAATTCTACTGATCTTTCTGGGGCTAGACTGTATTATTTTTTCTTAACATTCTTTAAAAAATATTTTAGTCAGAGTTGGTGTTTACTGAAGATGAAATAAAGGAAGAAAGAAAAAGGAGAAAAGAAAAACTAATCCAAAACTAGACTAGATACTGTTATAGAATGAGTATTTGTTTCCTCAAACCTTAAAAATTTATATGTGACAGCCTACCACTCAAGGTGACCTTACTCAGTGATATGGGGGTTGTGAGGTGATTAGGTCATGAGAATGAAGCCCTCATAAACAGGATGGGATGCTCCCATGAGAGAAGCCCAAGAGAGCTCCCTTGTCCCTTCCACTGTGATAACCTGCAAGAAAATGGCCTGGAACCAGGAAGTGGTCCTCACCAGACAAGGACGGCCAGCACCTGGATCGTGGGACTTCCCAGCCTCCTAGAAGAGAAAGAAATCTCCATTGTTCACAAGTCATCCAGCGTAGATGGATGACTTAAAGCATCCTCAGTAGACTAAGATAGAGACTTTGACCTTCAATTATGATCTTACCAATTACTTTTTAATTTATTATTATTTCACTCTTGCATTTGATGAAAAAAAATCTATCTAATTTTCCTTATCGTTTTCTTAGATTCCAGAATTAGTCTAAGGCTCAAGAGACAATAGCCTCTTTATTCAATATTCAAAGTCCTTTTATACAATTTCTCAGTTAGGTTACTTAGAAGATTGGAAGAAATATGTAAAACACTGCCTAAGATGTAAAATGTTCCCAAATAAAGCTGGTTACATCCGTCTTCCTACAATGAGAGACTGTCTACTCCCAAGGTACTATTTTTTTCTTGATGCATGAGGAGATACCCAAACTGACCTCTGGAAATATATTTGGGGGTTTTCTTTTAGCCAATTCTATGTGCACTACTGGGGTCTTGGTAAGAAAAATATAAAATTGTGCTTATTATTTTGTCATAAATTTTTTTTAAAATAAAAAGAATTCATTGACTTTTTAAAATCTCTTTCTATCTTGACAAATAGGGTTGGTATATGAAACAGTGTCCTTGTCAAGAGAGACTTCACAGTTCTAGAAATACATTTAAAGTTATCAGTTATTTATTTCCTTCAAATATGATGCTTATTACATATTGCTCTGGGGGAAGGATATAAGGAAAATGTTTGCCCTTGATCTCCCATGAGGAATTTCAATCTCAGAAAAAGGGAAGATACATTTTTTTAGAAAAGAAAATATTTAATATAAGGTACACATTTATTTATTTATTTATTTATTTATTAGTTGTAGTTGGACACAATACCTTCATTTATTTATTATTTTTACGTGATACTGAGAATCAAACCCAGGGCCTTGCACGTGCTAGCACTCTACTGCTGAGCCACAACCCCAGCCCTGGGGTAATATTTTTTGATCTGACTCATTTCTTTACTGAGACTCAATCAGATGAAAATATTTCTTATTAACTGAGATCCTCCTGAATGTGAAAAAAAGAGACACTTAAACTTCTCTATCCTCACATCCCACCAAGGTAACCAGTCATGAGGGAAAAGGGTTCTGAATAGAGGCCTCCCCTAGAGCTGAGACACAGACTGGACAGCAATGGCTGGACACATATCTGTGGTTCAGTGCAGCAGTGGAGTGAAGCTGCCCTACACCTGACTGTGTAGGGCTCTGCGGTTAAACACCTGGGTGGAAACGTTGTCATGTCAGAGCTAAGCCCAAACAGACAAAAGACATGCATGAGGGGTTCTAGCTAGGTCAGAGACCTCTTCCCACCACTACCATCTGGATTCTGTAGAATTAGGGAGGAGCATTATAATTTCAGGGCATCTTGATAGAATTGTGGCCAAATGCTTGCACAGGGGAAAAAATGCTTAAAATAAAAATTGATGAAAAAAATTGAAATACATATAAAAATGGAGAGATATCCCATGTTCATGCAATGGGGAAAGAGGCATGTCACTGTATTCAATGTGATCTACAGGTTCCATGCCATTCTTATCAAAATTCCAATACTTTCTTTACCTAAATATAAGGACCACCCTAACATTAATATAAAATCACATAAGATCTCAACAGCCAAAGCCATCTTGGGCAAAAACAACAAAGTTGGAGACTTTATGCTGACTGATTGCAAAATATATTACAATGGTATAGTAATCAAAACAGTGTGCTACTGGCATAGAAACAGATATGTTGACCAATGGAATAGGATACAGTACCCAGAATGAAAGCAGCACATCTGTGGTCAACTGATGTTTTATAAAGGTGCCAAGAATACAGAATAGTGAAAGGGTAATCTCAACAGTGGTGTCAGGAAAACTGGCTATCAACCCACAGAATAATGAAAATGTAACCTCATATGAGAATCAATTCAAAAAATATTAAAGATTTGAATTTAAGACTTCAAAATATAAATTTACTGAAAGAAAATATGTGGGAGAACCTCTGTGACATTGCTCCAGAAATTGACTTCAGAGGTAATATAAAACTAAAAAGCTCCTGCATGATAAACAATAAAAGAGCTAAGAGACAACCCAGAGACAGGTGGGAAATATTGGCAAAGTATATATAGAATGAGAGGCTAATATGCATCTTACAAAATGAACTCAAACTGCTCAATAACAAGAAAACAGTCCCATTTAAAAATGAGCAAAGGCTCTAAATAGAGACTTCTTGAAAGAAAAAATATACTCATGGGTCCCAAAAGATTTGTGGAAAAAAAATAAAAAGTTTACCATTTTAGTCAAATTACCTTGTGTTAATGTAATCATTAGAGAAAAGCAAATCTAACCATGTTGAATCATCACATTATTCCTGTTAGAACACCATCAAACAGCAAGGTAACCAGTGTTGGTGAGAATGTGGAGGAAAGGGCACATGTACAGTGTGGGTAGGAATGTAACTCAGCACAGCCAGTCTGGAAAAGAGTATGGAGATTTCTTAAAAATCTGAAAATAGAGGTGCCCTATGACCTACCCGGCAATCCCACTTCTGGGCATGTATCCAGAGGAATTACATCCAATATGTCAAAAGTCGTCTACACCTCCAGGTTCATTACAGCATTGTTCACAATAGCCAAGATAAGAAATCAACCTCTGTGTCAATTGATGGATAAGTGGATTTAAAATATGTGTGCACACGTACTCTGAAATACTCCTGGCCGAGAAATTCTGTCATTTACCACAACTGGGATGAATCTAGAGGACATTATGCTAAGCAGTGTAAGCCAGCAATAGACTATGTCATGTGACACACGACAGCTATCACATGTGGAACCCAAAACAGTACAGCAGAATCTAAAATGTCAACCCACAGAAGCAGAGAGTGGAATGGCAGTCACCAGGAACGGGGTGGGGTTGAGGGGTGATGGGAAGGGGAGGTGCTGGTGAAAGGGCGTGAAGTTCCAGTTAGACAGAAGGAATAAGCCAAGGTGACCCACTGCACAGACGGTGCCTCTGGCTCCTGATCCTTGGCCACCTTTGTTCCTGGCAACTCAACTGGGGCCTTGGCCTCTGTTCTCACATGACTTCCCCTGTCTTTCCTTCCTAAAGGTCTGTCTCCTTGTCAGGACACCAGAGTTGAACTTAGGACCCACACTAACCCATCTTAAATCAATTACAGATGCAGAGTCCTCATTTCCAAAAGGGTCACATTCACCCCCCCACTTAGAACAGTCATTACAAATGACATGTATGTAGTGCTTCCTGTGGGCCACGTACTGCTTTAAGCACTTAACTTATTTTGATTCATTTAATCATCAGAATGATTCTAGAAATAAGTAGTAACATTATCTCCATATCACAGAATAGGAAACTGAGGCAGAGAAAGATTATGAACTTTCAGGGTCACTTACTATGGGTTCAAATCCTAGGAAATAGGCTAAGAAGTTGATGTGTTTAATCACTAAGGTCTAGAGCCTCTCAGATAAAACTGGACACATCCCAAGAGCCAAACTCTAGAGTGACTCTTTTGCAATGGAAACTGCACTTGATAATAAGGTGAAATAGACAATGACTAACATCGACTGTCTCAAGATATGTGTATATTTGTTTTAGAAATAGCTTGGGGAGATGGATTGGGTCTGGTGACCAACTGCTTGTCCTCTCTGTGTGACCTCAAACAAATTGTTTAACTTTTGCTTCAGACTTGCTAATTATTGATGATTAAACAAGTTTATTATTTATAAATTATTTAAAGTAGTAGCTGACATATATATTAATAGTATGCCTTTTATTATCCCTGTTGGCACTGATGATGAATACTGAATTATCACATTGACATAGGTGAGCTATTTCAGGAGACAGTAAACCTATAAGTAAAAACTAATGTTATTTGAACACATCTTTCACTTCCTCCACTTATACTTGATGAGAATTGCTTATTGGCTTCAAAACAGCTGTAAGCACCTTGAATTGAAAGGAAACTCCTTCCTCTTCTGCCGTTGGTGCAGGAGTCCCCATTCCAAATCTGGGAGAGGTAACCCCGGGACAGTGGGCAGGTGTTGTAGGTGGTGATGAGTGCCCTGGGGATTGGGGCTGTGACTGCCACCTCTCCCACCTTCCCGAGCCTCCCTTGTGAGCGTGGGAAGTGCAAACCCACAGCCTGAGTAAGTGAGAAGGCAGCTTTTAAACTGTGAGCACCAGCTGGCTTGACCTGACTCACCCAGAGGTGAGCCCAGCCCCAGCTCCGCACCCACTCGTCTCTAGCCAGGAACACCTCCCTGCCTAAGCTTAGACGTCATGATATCTCTATGCTCTCAGAATCTTCTGGTCTCTTCAAGAAGCAAACTTCTTCCACAGATTTGTCTGTGAAATTGACAAGCAACACTTGAATTTCATCTAAAATAATTATTTTCTGTTCATTTCACCCTTTGTTTTCTAACTAAAAACAAATAAGAGTAGTATCTCTTATTTACATATGAACAAAAATGTGTTATTTGCCTTTACCATGGTGGTGGCTTTCAGCTACTGGAACTCTTGGCAGCGAGATGGATTTAGGAAAGTGAAGTGAAGTTTGATTAAAACGAAATCTTGCTTAAAGCTACATTCGTCACATGGCTGTCAATTTGACAACAAAGATGTATAATTAACCAAGAGTAAATAAAAGTAAACCACTGTATGTTACCAGGTGCCCATTAAAGTATGTTCATAAAGTGAAGCTCATTTTCTTCCAGGAATAACATAATGAGAGTATGTGAAAGAAGGTTTGTATCAACCATTTTAAAGTCGTATGTGGGCTTTGTGTCTTGTGGTGAACAGAAGTTTGTACAAAAGCAAGTACTCACTTCCATATACCCACGATGGTGATCGTGCGTGAATGGCAGAAACCCCTGGCTTGCTTTCTTTTTCTACTTCAGGCCTTGCTCAGGTCTAAAGTACAGCAGTTTGGGGAGCAAAGTGAGAGAATAAAACCTCTGTTGCTGCCTTAAGTGAGAAAACAGGCCTCCTCCAGTAACTTCTAGTAATGTTATAGTCTTTGCTCAAATATATTGTCCTTTGCCTTTGCTTTCAGTTCAAAAACGGTAGCTTGGGGAAAAGAGCAAATTCAGAGTAGAGAAGGAAAAAACTCCCCCGTCTTAATAAATATACCAGGGGCTGGGAGGGACTGAGCCCAGTAAGGGCGGAGTGCCATGGATTCATGGTAAAGGGATTCCCAAGGATACCACAAAGAATTCCACAAGTACATGATTCTTAAGGAAGATGACTCCACTGCATATTGAAGCATTTAATGCAATTTAATGAAAATAAGCAGATACTACATACTGAAATGCACATATGTGTTACAGATTGGGGCTTTTCATCAGTAACAAAATAACTCCCCTTAGGTTTCCTAGTGCTCGCCCAAACAGGCAGACAGACACATGTGATACTGGTGGAAAAAGACGGCTTTGCTTTTGTGAGATATGTGGTTGGATTAAGCTGATCAAAACAGAGGTTGTCCATTTTGTTTCTACTGGGGCCTTTTTGGTCTTCTGGCAAGTTTCATTTACTTTTTCTTTTTTTCTTTAATAGAAGAGTCTCTTAAGTATATAAACTGCATAATGTATGATGAGCCCATTAGAAAAACTGGACACATTCTGCATGTAAATGGAATTCATTTGGTTACATAACAAATCGATTATATATTGTCTGAGTATTCACCCCACAAAAATAGGTATGTGAGTTGTTTTTGCACACATTTCCTAAAACATGCGACTGTCCCTGATGAATAGGTATTTTTAACCCCAGTGGACTGTGATGGGGAAGCCAGAGGCAGGAACCTCTTTAGCAGACACTCCAGTACACTTCCAGTAAGGGTGCCCTGATGACTAACGGTAGGGGGCACTCTACAGGGGCAGCAACACTGGCTAGAAACCATTCCTCGGTCTCCAAGCACATTTTCTGCAATGAGCCAGATAACAAAAGTTCCAGGATTTGCAGGATGTGTGTGTGCGTCACAATCCTCTGCATCTCCACCACAAAAAGCAGAAAGCAGCCACAGACAGGATGTAGTTGAGTGGACACAACTCAGTTCCAATAAAACTTTACTGAAACTTGATCTGGAACCCCTGGTCTAGACATGACTATGTTTTCAAATAAATTAAATAATTTGGTGTGATTTTTTTTCCCACAAACTTTAGTGTCCTTTTGGTTTCATATTTATTTCTGATTACATTTATTTACATTTTAAAAGTTGATGTAACTACTTTTAAGTGCTCTGTATCTTGGACTTTCCCTCAGGTGCTCCTTTGTTGAATGCCCTTAATAAATGCAATTTAGCTGGGCATGGTAGTACATGCCTGTGATCTCAGCAGCGAGGGAGACTGAGGCAGGAGGATCGCAGGTTCAAAGCCAGCCTCAGCAAAAGCAAGGTGCTAGGTAATTCAGTGAGACTGTCTCCAAATCAAATACAAAATAGGGCTGGGGATGTGGCTCAGTGGTCAAGCGCCCTGAGTTCAATCCCTGGTAACTTCCCCCCCCAAAAGTGAGATTTACATATCCTATTACACTCAAGAACATTCTAATTGCAGTTAACTAAGATACTTGCAGGACAAAACAAATTTAAAATAGGAGAGAAAAATGCAAGATGCAATGGGGAGATGTAGAGAGAGCACAGGTCTTGGAATCCCTGCCTGTGTTGAGAAGTGGAAGGCGGTCTAGAGCAGAGCCTTCCACACTCAGACTGAAGAGTCAGAGCACTCAAGAGATAATTGGGGCTGGGGATGTGGCTTAAGCGGTAGCGCTCTCGCCTGGCATGCGTGTGGCGCGGGTTGGATCCTCAGCACCACATACAAACAAAGATGTTGTGTCTGCTGAAAACTGAAAAATATTAAAAAAATTCTCTCTCTCTCTCTCTCTCTCTCTCTCTCTAAAAAAAAAGGGGGGAGATAAAAGCTCACTTGTGTCGCTGTTAAAGCATGGTGAATGTAGTCTCCATCACAAAAAGAATACTAATGTGCCTGTAACTTATTACACTTTCCAAATGATATCTCCATTGAACACATTGTTTTTTTCTTGCACTTTAATTGAAATTTTTGGCAAAAACAATACACACACACACACACACACACACACTCTCTCTCTCTCTCTCTCTCTCTCTCTCTCTCTATATATATATATATATATATATATAGAGAGAGAGAGAGAGAGAGAGAGAGTGTGTGTGTGTGTGTGAGAGAGAGAGAGAGAGAGAGAGAGACAGAGAGAGAGAGAGATATGATTGCTTAAACATGACTTATTTTGAGGAGGGCCATCATGGTAATAGAAGGCACCCCACTGGGCAGCAGGAAAGCCTTCAGGCGCCAGCTGAGGTCCATCTTCGTGTCCTGAGCACTGGGCTCAGAAACCACAGGAGATCAGCGTCTTTGGAAAAGGCCTTGGGAGAAGCCCAGGACAAAATGAATACATCATTCTGCATGGCATGGAGAGGCTTCGCCAGACAGGGGCCACCCTGCTCACAGCCCACTTACGAGGCTGAGACGGCCCCAGGGAGACGGTCTGGGCCAGGGTGTGACTGACACCAGGCTTTGAGCTTCCCCCCAACCAGGCGCAGGGCAGCCCAAACCCGAATTCAGTGCGACCCTGAGAAACTGGGGGCTGCGGGGAGGGGCCGGGG
>NW_026000037.1:4029460-4035217 GCF_001458135.2 Marmota marmota marmota
GGGCCGGGGTGGGGGGAAGGTGCCAGTCAGTGTGGCCAGTCAGCGCGTGGGTGCATCAAACCAAAGGATGGAGACAGAAAAGGTAGAGCAGCAACTGTAGACGCCAATTCCTTGGAGATTAGAGAAGTCTGGATCTGTAGAGAAAAAACGTGCAACATTTCCAGGACTGCCTCTGCAGACGTGGCCCTCGGAAGATCTGGTCAGCTGGGCGGGACGGCAGGATCCACCAGGAGGATCAATGGAAGCAGGTGGGCGCCTCCCCAGGGGCAGCTCACAGTGCGCGCACGCGCAGCCAGGCGGGCCGGGAGAGGGGGAGAGGGAGGGGCAGGCTGCTGCAGGACACCGCGGTAGGGTCCGCCCAGCCCCAGCGCGACTGTGGACAGCCTGGGTGAGGGTGCCCCGTTACCTTTTTGGGGGCGAGGTTGCATTTATTTGGGGAGGGCCCTCATTTTACGATTACAATTTCATTAAAACCGTGGTAGAATGCCGACTGAGTCCGAGGTCCAGTGCACACACTGGGCAGCACACAATCGCACTGCCTACCTGGACTTCCCTCGTACCCGCCCCTGTCCATGGCTCCCCACCAGCCTCCACCCAGCGGGTTCTGGATCGGAAATAAAACTGCTTTGAGTCCTGACTCAGACTTCGACTCTCCGGGGACTTGAACATGTTTCTTAACCTTCTGTGCACTTCGATTCCCACACCTATAAAATCCGGATGAGAGAACCTGCCTCGAAGATTATAGTGAGGATAAGATGAGATGATAAATGTCACGCACTTCAACTGGAGCTCTCCAGACTGACAGATCTCACAGCTGCCAATCAATTCCTTGGACTTGTGGAAAGTGGCAGCATCAAACGACAAGCACATGTTGCCTGTTGTTGTCGTATTGTCACAGTTCCTTCTACAAAAAGTACATACATACATACAAGAAATCTCTCCATCCACCAAAACAACAAAGTGGAAATTTTGGACACTGGAATTCCTTAGTTATATCTACTTTGTTTAATTTAACCTAGACAATGAGGAATCAAGTTTATTTTCTTAAGCTATGACTAGTAAAACATTCACATACATTCAATTTCACTAACAGCTGTATTTCTTTCAGTATAACATAATACTTCGTCATGATCCTTCTTTTACCAATCAGTTAGAATCCATATGCGCTCAGTCACCCCTAATTAGGTAGTCTCAGGTCTTACCTCAGCTATACATTGCTGTAACAAATACCTGAGACAAATCAGCTTAAAAAAATGAAAGGTTTATTTTGGCTCACATTTTTGCAGGTTCAGTCCATGCCCAGCTAGCACTGCTGCTTTGGTCTGCGGCAGTACATCATCTCATGGGAGGAGCAGCTACAGGAGGAGCCCCTCATCTGATGGATACTGAGAAAGAGAAGGAGGAAGAGACCTGTGCCTCAAAGTCTTCTCAAGGGCACAGCACTGACGACCTCAAACCTCTCACTAGAGGTCACCTCTTGAAGACCCCACCACTTCCCAACATCACCACTCCAGGGAACAAGCCTTTAATACATGGCACTTTGGAGACAGGTCACAGTTTGGGGACATGTAGCACACCAGATTAAGTATAGTTAATATAAAGAATCTATAGAAAACTAAAACCCAACCATGGTATTTATGGTGACAGGCTTTACTAAAAGTCTCAGCCACCTTAAAGTAAGCTTTGATAAAATGTGCCGTAAAATCCTTTCTACTTTACCTCTTCAAGCTCTCTCTGCGGTTAGCAGCCCCCTTCCTGTCTTCCTGTTTGGCCACTCAAGTCCATTCCAATCACCAGAGACTCTCGCCTTAGTTTAAGGAATCTTCTCAGGAAAAGAAAACCCTGAAATGAGCCACCTTCTCAAGGACATCCCTTAGAGAACAACCAAGCCAGCAGCAAAGGCTGACAGGCTTGCCAGTCCCACCCAGAGAGGCCTCTCCTCTGGGAAATCGCCTTTGTCAGAAAGGGTTTGAATGTCTGTGGGGGTGCACTTGACCCCCTATGCCATTTCCCTCGATTTGATAATTCCTCCCAGGTGAGCCGGCAGCAGCGGTCTGGCATCCCCAAGGCTCTGTGCGCCTGCTCCTGCCTGCCAGTCTCCTGCTAGCACAGAGGCAACAGGACGGAAACAGGAAGAGAGATGCTCATAGCGTATTCCTGTTTGAGGTGTCTTTCTCAATGAAGTTGCTTTGCTGTTTATATCATCAGAAAATAAATAGTCTAGCCATTTATATTTCTCTTAAAAAGTGCAGGGCTGATTTAGTGTATAGTCATATTTAATGCTGATATGTCATTTTTTGGTATATGTGTGTGTAAGTATGTGTGTATGTGTGTGTGTGTGTGTGTGTGTGTGTTTCTTCCCTTTCTACTTTCTGGAATACGTCGAAGTTGCTTTTTGATGTAGATACAGGGAGAAGATGTTATGATCTTAGGTTTCTTAAGGCTTTGATGCTGTTTTGCCACTTTTTTCTACCTAGAAAATATCTACTCTTTTCTAAAAAGGTATTTAATCACCCTTGTGATTCCCTCTATTTCTTGGCAGAGGAATCAATCAATACCTCTTCTGCATTGCTTCTATTCCTTGCATATTCTTCTAACAAATTTATTTACCCAACCTTAATTCTGTTCTTCCTCTTGCCTAGAAATCTCTCTACCACATAGAATGGTTTACATTAATTGACTCTATTAATGCCAACGAGACAGATTACTGATTTGATCTTTTCAGATGTTGATTCTGGTGAGCAGTTGCAATAAGCTTATCACCAGAAGAACATAAATGTGTTTAATGCAAATGGGCACAGGTGAGCAACACTCAGGATTGGACTTGCAGAAAACAGAACAAAAACAATACCAGAAACTTCCATGAGCAATTTTTCAAATTAAAGACAAATCAAAGAGATTTGCTATCATGCTGCTAAAAATGACATCCCCCTATCTTTCCCTATTGGAGTGGAACTGAGTTGTTTATACTAGGCAGCGTAGATGGATTATCATAAAAAATATTGTCTGACTTTTCTCAAAACTGGCTTTGTGTGCCCATGTGCGTGTGTGTGTGCATGAGTGAGTATACAGAACAGAATTAATTCTTGCTCCAGTGACTGCTTTATGGAGGGTGCCCTGAACACAGCTGCCAGCGATTGTGTGTGGGCATGAAAACAGAGCTGTGGCATCTCTTGCGGTAGGTCAGTGTCGCTCCTTCTCTCTGATTGGTGGAATTCAAGCCTGAAATGTATATCTTAATGATTAATTGCTGTTTCTCAGTTTTAGTAATATTGGCTGAGTAGGGACAGTTTTTATTAAAACCTCTAAAAGGCCACAAAATAATTTAAAAATATGCCAATTAACTTTTGCCCCAAATAATTTCTGCCCTCTCAGAAATGTAACTCATTTTTCTTGCAACCATTTCAAAAGGAGACTTTTGTCTTCATAACAAATCCCTCCAAAAAAAAAAAAAAAAAAACAACTAACCTTGTCAAAAATGAAAGGAAAGTTTTCTCAGCTATCAGTATTTCCTTAACGTTCAAAAGATTTTGACATATTTACTTCATTTCCTGAAGTGTTAGATGGGAGTTAAAATTTCTCCCACCTAAGAATAGGGATACTATAATTCAGTTATTTTGCTGCTGCCAGATAGTGATCTGGCATTAATATTCACAGCGATCAACTTAAGTTTCTTTTATAATGTTAGTGTCTTCCATTCTAGGAGCTAATGAGAATGTGATCCCTTGCTATTTTGCAGTATCTCCTTCAAAATAATAGCACTGAGGTAGAGTTAATAACAGCAGAGGAGCAGGGTGTAAAAATTCCCCAACACCTCTTTACACCTTGAAGACAGTAAAGAAGTATTCTGGGAGGTGATAAAACCCCATTTTGATGCTGCAGAGCCTGGGGGTGTGTCCTGACAGGAACAGCACTTAGGAGTCACTCTTCTGGTTTATTGATCTTTATCTCTTGAAGACTCCAATGGTGATGATTTTGTAGCTTGGTTTGGTTTTGGTGTTGATGACTGCTTCTTTAACTCATGTGTCTGCACTGAATATCCTCCCTCCTGAGTGGCCGTCAATGTCCAGCCCTGATAGTAACCATAGGGTTAAGAAAAAGAAGAGAGAACTTCCATTTTTTTACAGTGCTTTCTTTTATATATACCATATCTCTCAGACAGCTTTTTGTTTACTGAAAACTAGTGGTTTTAGGATAAAATGTAGAAACTTACTGCACCAAAGATTAAATTATATGAGAATGTTAAGTCTGTTCTAAATTCCGGCTTTAAAATCAAGCTGGAGGGGAAAATGCTCCTTCTGGGGATCAAATGTTTGGCAGAGCTTCAGGTGGAACTGGGGGCTGCGATACTGGAAAGCTACCGAACACGAAATAACATCACTGAGGATTTGCAGCCCGGTGCCAGTGTGTGCCAAACTCGTCTTTATAAATATTTATGAGTGATCTCTGCCATCTCATTAGAATTTAATTCAAAGACAACAGGTGCAAGCAGGGATTGCCTGGGCTGGGCCAGCTAACTTTGTGATTGTGTTCCAAGTTCTAAGTTTAGAAGGATCTGGAGAGGGCAGTCTCTGAGACCTGTCTGATTTGTTCACATTAGTTTTAAAAATGCTGGCTGGGCACTTGTCAGCTTCTGGGGAGTTGTAGTATACTTTGAAGGAAAGTTTATACAAATAACCATTCAATGCAGGATGGGTAGGAGTTCACCAGCACAGGTGGAGCTGGGGAGGGATGGGAGGGGATAGTCCAGAGAGCTGGACCGGAGGCAGGATGGCACCTTGCTATTTCTGACAAAGGAGAACATTTAAGAATAGAGGGCCATGAGTCAGGTGGGAAGCAGTACGGAATGACACTAGCAAAATAATCAGAAATAAGCAGTTCCTACCCCATTCTAAGGGATTCTCCATTCATCAATGAATTGAAGAAACATCAGTTGACAGCTTAGTCTGTACCAGACCTTGCTGTATTTGCTGGGAATGTGGCAGCAATTGAAAGAGGGAGAAAAGCACTCATCTCACACATCTTAGATGCTAGCAGGAGACAGTACAGACACAGAAAGTCAGTAAGTGGTGCAGAGAACAAAAATAGCAGAGGACATAGAATAATGAACGAAGGGGTGATCTGTTACTAAGTACTCAGGGCAAAGGATTTTGTAAGGGGACCTTGATAGAATTAAAGAGTGGAACAAGAGTAGTGCAGATATCTGGGAAAGAGCATTTTGTAAAGAAGGGGTCTTAGTCTGAGCTTCTCCCTATAATTCAGGGAGCTCATGAACTTAAACTTGAAATAAAATTAAAACATTTCCTTCAAAAATTCCTAACCACAATTTAGTATTTCCTTCAATTTTGAATTATCTTTGTAGTGGGCAGGAGTCCTACCAGTATCTGTAATTTTGTCATCTAAAGAATTTAGAGAGAGATCCAACATGGCGGCCGGCAAGGAAGCAGCACTTTCAGTATCTCCACATTAACCGGATCAGAAACACCCATTAAAACAGCTACATTCTACCTACTGAGGAACTTCTAGCAAAATTCCGCTGAAAGGAGACCTGCCAGGAATTAGTAAGTTATATTAGAGGTGACAGTTGGCCCCAGACAAGTGAATCTTGGCTGGCCACGCAGGCGCAGAGGTCCAATCCCACAGCCACCGCCCAACCGGCTCTGCAAGCGGCCCCCGGCGGCCCGGGGCAGCGATAAGGGTCCCCGCCTGGCCCGGCAGACAGCCCCCGCCATCCTGGCTCTCCTGGCGGCCCCGCTC
>NW_026000037.1:4037956-4063392 GCF_001458135.2 Marmota marmota marmota
AAGTACATGAAAAAATGCTCACCATCTCTAGCAGTCAGAGAAATGCAAATCAAAACCACCCTAAGATACCATCTCACTCCAGTAAGATTGGCAGCCATTATGAAGTCAAGCAACAATAAGTGCTGGCGAGGATGTGGGGAAAAGGGTACACTTGTACATTGCTGGTGGAACTGCAAACTGGTGCGGCCAATATGGAAAGCAGTATGGAGATTCCTAGGAAAGCTGGGAATGGAACCACCATTTGACCCAGCTATCGCCCTTCTCGGTCTATTCCCTGAGGACCTTAAAAGAGCATACTATAGGGATACTGCCACATCAATGATCATGGCAGCACAATTCACAATAGCTAGACTTTGGAATCAACCCAGATGCCCTTCAATAGATGAATGGATTAAAAAACTGTGGCATTTATACACAATGGAGTATTACGCAGCACTAAAAAATGACAAAATCATGGATTTTGCAGGGAAATGGATAGCATTAGAGCAGATTATGCTAAGTGAAGCTAGCCAATCCTTAAAAAACAAATGCCAAATGTCTTCTTTGATATAAAGAGAGCAACTAAGATCAGAACAGGGAAGAAGAGCATGAGGAAAAGATTAACATTAAGCAGAGACGAGTGGGGGGAGAGAAAGGGAGAGAGAAGGGAAACTATGGAAATGGAAGGAGACCCTCATTGTTACACAAAATTACATATAAGAGTTTGTGAGGGGAAAGGGGAAAAAAAAAAACAAGGGAGAGAATTAAACAACAGCAGATGGGGTAGAGAGGGAAGATGAGAGGGAAGGGGAGGGGGGATAGTAGAGGATAGGAAAGGTAGCAGAATACAACAGTCACTAATATGGTATTATGTAAAAATGTGGATGTGTAACCGATGTGAATCTGCAACTTGTATTTGGGGTAAAAAATGGGAGTTCATAACCCACTTGAATCAAATGTATGGAAGATGATATGTCATGAGCTTTGTAATGTTTTGAACAACCAATTAAAAAAAAATAAAAAAAAAAAGAATTTAGAGATATTTTAATTTTATATAATGCAGTTTATTTTATATAATACTGTTCAGACATCTTAAAATGTAGTTATATTTATTACTACTTTGACATTATAGGCATTACTAGATATGCTGGTTGTTATTTTAATGAATTGATAAAGAAGTTACTGTAAAGCAAGTTTTGTCTAAAATATTTATGAGACTTTAATATTATTGGTTACATTTGTAGTTCTGTAAGTTTTCTTTTATGCATCTTAGAAACATCATTTTGAGAAGTGGCCACCTATTTTACACAAGTGCAAGATTTCAGAGGCAGTCAATAGGACCTACTAGCAGCCTCGATGTGGAAGGATAGAATGGATGCCCTGGTCAGAGAGTTATTGAATGTTCTAGAGCCAACTCAGAGGTCAGTGAGGACAAGAGGAAGCCTTGGGTGGGACAGGGCAGGTAGAAAAAGTGATCAGGGGTTGGTGTTTTACCCATGCGCAGTGAGAAGTTATCAAAGGGTTTAAGTTAAGAAGACATATTGAGAACATTCAGGAAGTTTAATGATAAAAATAATTAAGTGCTAATTAATACTCTGAAATTTTTACTGAACGGAGCTAATGGTCTCGCTTCCTGTGAGAGCCTTTAAATACTCTGCTTTCCTCCAAAGCTCTTTGGTTGTTAAACTGAATGTTTCAGGGTCAGAAGCCATGCTGTATTTTATCAGTTGGAAATTAAACCATGTGAATTAGAATGCTATCTAGAAACGATCTCCTTCTCTGCTTTCAATTATCCACATGCTGAACTCTCTAAATATGCATGGTTTCCCCCAATACATTTTCCTCACTCCTCTAATCCTAATTTCTTTTACATCTGCAATATCAAAGTTTCAGGGATAAGTCCTGAAGTTAAATAGCAGCATTTGTTGTCTTGTGTAGGAGGAAAGGAGGCAAATTCATCGTCCTCCATCAGAGCTGCAGTGTGCTCCGGGTCTTCCTGGCCAGACGTGCCCATCCTAGACGGTGGTGTTGGTTAACCCCTCCTCCAGCAGCACCACCACCAGCTACTAGCCACCCAAGTGTGCCTTCTCATGGATGGTTCTTTGTTGTGACATGAGGAATATGAACACTAATCATTTTCATCTCTATGTTCACAAACAGTCCTAGTTTAGCCCTTTGGGTTTACTTACCAGTTAATTTTTCTCTCTCCAGTCAGAAATATGCTGAGTTGTTTTTTTCTTTTTTATTTATCCCATTTTAATAAAATTACTAAATTCTAATGTTCTTTTTGAACCGTGCAATAAAATATTTATTCATTTAGATGTTCCTTAGATTTAAAACTCAAGGAATCTCTGAATGTCATAGTTTAGATTATTTTCATTCCATACTTTTTTTCCTTCTCAATTTACTTGTTTGCTTTATTAGTTTCTTTTTTAGATGTTTTATATTAGACCTGTTTATTGAAAGGTGATTTAATTTTAAGATGAAGAAATCACTTTAAATTCAGAACTTTAAGGAAGTGACTGAGGAAAGCTTTGTTGTTGGCAGCTCAGGTCTTTGGATGGGACATCTAGATTCTGTGCATCCTGGGGACACTAACTCGGCCTTAATGGTGACCGTGTTTGTTCATTTGCTTGTCGTATATTAAAGAGTCTTAACTATCAGACATTTTGACATATATTTTGGGACACAGAGGCGACCTTGCTTGTCATAATTCTTTGCTTCATGGAATTTGCAGTAGAGGGGAAAAGGTAGAAACTGAGCACAATTTTGAATGATATGTCCAATCCCAGCTATTTTTAAAAACTACCAATGCCAAGAGTGTGGAGCAGAAGCATGGAATCGGCATGACAGCTCGAAGGGGATGAAGCCTCTCTTGACCCCAAAGAGTGCACTCTGCTAATCCAGGTGACGGACAGGAGCATTTCTGGCAGATGCTTTGGCATTTACAGCATTGAGAGAGGGCAGGGACAATGGGAAGACACTGAACTGAAGAAGTGAGCAAAGCCAGAGCACGAGGACACTGTGGGCCTATTAAGACTTTGAATTAGAATTAGAATGCTATCTAGGAACGATTTTCTTCCCTGGGGCTTATTAAGTGGTCAGGGGGTGGTGTTTTACACATGTGCAGTGAGAAGTTATCAAAGGGTTTTAAGTTAAGAACCGTTTTTCCAAGGGAATGAGGGGAAAATAAAGGATTTACAGCATGAAATTAAAGCATATGACTTGGATATTATGAAACAAATGATTCAATAGTGTTATGCAAATGAATTTAATAAAGAAGAGCAAATGTTGGGTTTGAAATGATTTCGGTGAAACCTTGTAGCAATGAACAAAGGAAGAGTTGGACCTACTTGGCCAATAAAAAGGAAGCACAAGCAATGAGCTTTGTGAATGGAGCATGCATGGGACAAGGAAGAGAAAGGGGTTCAAGGTGAACCTCTGCAATATGGCCGATTTGAGGAAGGCTTCTCAAATTGCCAAAGTCTCTAATCTAGAGCAAAGAAAGTGTGGTGAGGAGAATAGAATCACAGTAAACTCCCTGCCTTTTCTGTGTGTCATGCTGCCTTCTCTTCTCTGCCTCACTTTCAGTCAGAGAAGGACAGAGGTACAAGAATCAACCAAGGTACAACCAGAGTGTATACAGAAATAAGTAAAATATGCCAAGCATAATTTCCAGATCTCTCTTTCCCCTAGACTTATAAACCCAGACTGAAGGCTTAAAATCCAAGTAGGAATGTGATTTTGAAAAAAAAAAAACAAAACAATGCCCCTCTGATACTTATTTATCATTTCTACATTTCTTTCTTTTATTTTTTAAGATACTCTGAAAGCATTACGGGTTGGCTGAAGACAGCCGTATGAGACCAGTTCTAAATGCCAATCAATTTGGAATTCACTCGTATTTATGACTGACTGCTCACAGAATAATTTCAAAATACTGCCACAAATGGACATAAAAATCTGGGATAGACACTGGAGGCATTGGTTCACACAGACAAAATATAAATATTAGTAAAGTTTGTGGGGTTCAATATGCAGATGCAGATGGTAGCACCACCTCCCCATGATGGCTTAATGTTAAATTACCAGGGAAAATGGTAATGCAGTCTGCTAAATGGTAGATGAAAGGAATAATAATAATAATAATAAATTAATTTCATCACAGCTCCTTTTTCTGCATTTAATATTTGGTGCTTCCATGGGTATCTGCCCACATAAGCATTTCCTTCTACGATTTTTGTGGATCTATAATATCCGGTGATAACTTTCATATAAATTAAAACATACTGCTTTGGTTTCAATTAATTCAAACCGGTAGGCGCCTAAGAAGAACAGCTGAAATCAAGTGCACACCATGAAAGTTTAATAAAGGAGTGCCTAGAGAGGGAGAAGGTGGTGGATTAGAGGAAAGGCGTCTTTCCCAGAAGGTTCTCAGCTCAAGATTTGCAAAGAGGAAGACTGCTCCTCAGCAAGGTGAGCCACTGCGGGACTCCTGCAGATTCATTCCTGGACAGTGAAAGGAACCGCAGCAACCAAGAAAATGGGAAACCCTGAATGTGATATGAGAGGTAATCCATGAGGTTTGCACCAGCTGGACTGCTGAGGGGAGGGACACAGGCAGAGGGCACAGCCAGGTGTGGCCTGGGGGATCCTGGTAATGGAGAGGGAGCTGAGCTTAAAGGATCCAGAAGTGGGATGGGGAGGTTAAAGAGTGAAAAGCAACCCAAATTGCTCAGCCTCTGGGCAGATAAGACAGAGGGACCTGGGACTCTGGTGGGGAACAATTTATAAGTGCCACAAGGTAGAGAGCAAAGCAGGAGACCGGGAACTCATAAAGGAATTTGCCAGTGGGCCCAGAGTGTACCTGGACCAGGGCTGAAGGAGGTGCAGAAAGGACTGTGCCCTGGGCATCCAGGCTTGGGATACGAGGAAAGAGTTCCCTTTGTTGATGGCACCACAGAAGAGCTACTGGGAAGACACCAGTAACCAGTCAGACAGGAGCATCTGCACTCCACAGGTGATCTAGGCTGAATCCCATCCACAGGAGTAAAGGTGAGACCTGTGGAAGGTTAGACTCTGTCCAGCAGAGATCAGCATCTCCCCAGCAGCAGGGGTGTGGATCCAACCTCAGAACCCACTAGTGGAGGTCCGAGGTGACCAAGATGAAATCTCAACTATTGGAACCTCCAATTCAGAACTATGCACCAGCCCTGCTTTGGAAGTACATCATTCACGAGTCTATCCCACCCTGTACTGGGAGATGGGAAGCTAAGGCTACTGCAATCAGCTTTGGACCCTGGCAACTTGGTGGGAAACACAGACACATTGGACCCAACAGCCCCAGCCCATGACCCCAGGGTTATGGAGACTCCATAAAATAAACACAAAAACTGGCTCAATAGCATAAGCAATGAAAACCCCTCTTGCCAACGGTTTTGACCCCCTACAGAGAAAGCAAGCACTTTCTCTTTCATAGTTTTTACTTTCATTTCTTTTTATCTTGTCCCCAATTTAGAAAAAAACCTACTATATTTAAAAGTTAAGTTTAATTTTTGAAATTTATTTCATATTTTAATTTTTCCCATTCTCTCTGGGTGTATAAATATATAAAATATATATGATATATAAAAAGATAATACATAAGTATATATGAATATAATATACATATATATGTATATTTTCAGTTATGGTTTCATTTTAATTGCTTTCTTCACCCATTGATTACTTAGTTTTGTTTTGACTTTGGTGGAGTAAAATTATGTGGGTTTGAGTTGCTTTGATCTTATATTTGTTTGTTCCTATTTGGTTTTTGACCTTATTATTTTTCTTTCTTCACTTTCTTTCACCACTACTTGACAAATTTTCTTGTTCCCCTTTCCACTTTTTTATTATTCTATTACTTCTAATTATTTTTCTTCTACCCCTTTGTAGTCATCATCTCCTACCTATCTCCTGCTTCGTCTCTGTTCACTTTTTAAATATTTCAAACATTTTCTTGCCTTCCTACCTATTTTCTCTTCACTTAAGAAACTGTAATTCCACTATCTTGTGGGATTATATAGTTTATTTTTGTCCTATCCCATTCATGTTGTGGTTATTAATTCAGTGGATGATATAGTAGACACTTCCTGGTTAATGTCTGATCTAACTCATAGGAGTCTATTGTTGGTGCTCATGTTAAGCACTAACCCCGTCTTTCCTATGCAGGTGGCAATTAGTGTTATAGAGGTCAAAGTAGACACTGGACTTTTATTTTAAGGCTGTACATAATTTACTAACAATATTGCTATTTCTGGCCCCCCACTCTTCTCTAAGAGGGACTGGAAATAAATGGGACACTTCAAGTTTGTAAAGTAGAGATCCTGCTTCTGAGGAACATTCACAATTGAGCCAAGTAACAGTGAACCTCACTTCACATATGAACTAGCCCTACCTGAGTGTCAATAATACTTCAACATATAGAATAGGAGAGATAAAACCTCAAACCAAAACCAGAGCCCAAGAAGAAACAACTAGAGAGACCTCAGGACCCAGTCCTAGAAATCTACTCATATTGAAAAAGCAGAAAGTGGTTCCTAAAAGAAAAAAGAAAAAATATTGATTTCACATAAAAGGACATGCATATAAAAGAGGAAAAGGATTATGAATCAACTGATGGATAAATTCAAGACCTGAGAAAACAGACACACAAATCTCCCCCTAAAATTCCCAATCCCCCAACAAATGAATCTACAGACATAGAAATGAATGAAATTCCAAAGAAAGACCATTAATGAGATGATTGATGGACAAATAAAAATTCATCAGGATAAACTAAAATAATTCATGACAACTAAGCCTCTTGAAAGAGTACTTAAAAATCTATTGCACGAAGAAAAACTCAAAAATAAACCCCAAAGCTGTCAAATAGATGAAGTACATGAAAAGAGAAACTACCTAAATGAAAATCAAGCCTGAATTAATTATATGAAACAAACCAAAAATGGCAGGAAATAACAAGCATCTATCTATAATAACACTGAATGTAAATAGTCGCAATTCCCCAATACAACACATAGATTGGCAGAATGGATTACAAAATAAGGTTCAAAATAGGTTGTGTGAAAGATATCCACAGGCTAAAAATAAAAGGATAAAAAAAATTCTATGTAAATGAAGCTTGAAAACAAGCAGGAGTAGCTACCCTCATATCTAACAAAGCAGATTTCAAACAAAAATTAATCAGAAGAGACAAAGAAGGCCACCATGTACTGATACAGGGAACAATCCAACAAGAAGATATAATAATAGTAAATTTATATACCCTGAATATCACATATACAATTAAATTAAAAATACTTGATATTAAATCAAAGATAGATCCCAATACTATAATAGTGGATGATCACCAATAAGGTCCTTCAAACAAACTAAATGACGATATTTCTGACCTACATAATACTATAAATCAAAATGGACTTAATAGACATACACAGAATATTTCATTGCCAAACACCCAAATTTACTTTCTACTCAGCAAACCAGGAATCTTTTCCAAAATAGAATATATTCTAGGTGACAGTCTTAGTATTAGCAGATAAAAACAAACTTAATATAATCTGATGCATGCTATCAGATCATAATGGATAGAAATTAGAAATCAACTGCAAGAAACAATAATAGAAACCACATAAACACATGGAGACTGAACAAAACACTTTTAAATAAGGAATGGGTCATACAAGACATGAGTGAAGAAGTTAAATTCTTAGAAACAAATGAGAACAGAGATACAACACATCAAAATTTCTGAGACAGTATGAATTTAGTTCTAAAAAGAAAAACCATTGAGTGCCCACATCAAAAACAAAATAGATAACAAATGAATCATCTAATGCTCCACCTCAAGACCTTAAAACACTAATTCCAAATTTAGTAGAAGACAAGAAATTAATAAAGATCAGAGTAAAAAATTAATGAAATTTAGAATAAAAATAAATACACAGGATCAATACAACAAAGAGGGGTTTTTTTTTTGTCTGTAAATAAGATTAATAAAACCTTAATTAAACTAACCAAAAGAAAGAGATAGAAACCCAAACAAACAAAATTAGATATGAAAAAAGAAATATCACCACAAACACTTCTGAAATACAGAAGAACATTAAAAAATATTTTGAAAACTTAAACTCAAATAATTGGAAAATCTTGGTGACAGTGACAAATTTTTATTCACATATGATCTGCCCAGATTGAAGCACCCAAACACAGAAAACCTAAGTAATGAGGTTGAAATAGTAATTACAAGCCTTCCAACAAAGAAAAGCCCCAAACCAGATGGATTCTCATCTGAATTCTACCTGATCTTTAAAGAGGAACTAACATCGGGTTTTCTCAAAGTATTCCATGACAATGAAAGGGAGGAGACTCCTAAATACATTCTATGGAGCCAGTATACCCTGTGTTTTAGTCAGCCTTTTTGCTGCTAAGACCAAAAGATGTGACAATAACACTTAGAGGAGGAAAGGTTTATCCGTGTGCTCATGGATTCAGAGGTCTCAGTTCTTAAATGGCCATTCCTTGTTGCTTGAGGTGAGGCTGGACATCACGGTGGAAGATTGTGATGGAGGGAAGCAGCTCAAGATGTGATAATCAGATGATTAGAAAGTAGAGAGAGACTCCACTTACCAGATACAAAACATTATACCAAAGGCCTTCCTTCAAGCACCCACCTCCTCCAGCCACAGCCTGCTTACCTTTGGTTACCATTCAAGTAATCTCTGTCAAGTGAGTGGGTTAGAGCTTTGGTAACCCAATCATTTCATCTCTAAACCTTCTTGTGTTTTCTCACACCTGAGCTTTTGTGGGACACCTGATACCTAAACAGTAACACCCTGATATCAAAACCAGACAAAGACGCATGAAAGGAAGAAAAACTACAGAACAATAACTTTGATGAATATACATGCCGAAGTTCTTAATAAGCAAACTGCATTTAAAAACTCATAAAGAAGATAATACACCATAATCAAGTGGGTTTCGTCCCAGGTATACAATGTTGAAACAACACATGCAAATTAATATATGTAATTTACCACTTAAATGGAAATAAGGGAAAGAATCATGATCATCTCAATAGATGCAGAAAAGCCTTGATAAAATCCAGCATCCATTCATGTTAAAAATGCTGGAGAAGCTAGGGAGAGAGGGAAGTTACCCAAACATTATGAAGGCTATATATCACACACCCAAAGCTATCATCAGGCTAAGCAGAGAAAAACTGAAAATATTTCTTCTAAAATCAGGAACAAGACAAGGATGCCCACTCTCACCATTCTATTCAATATAATTTTTGAAACTGTAGCCAGAGCAATCAAGAAAGAAAAGGAAAGGAAAGGGATACAAACAGGAAAAGAAGTCAAATTGTCTGTTTACTGAAGACATGATCCTGTGTCTAGACCACCAAAAAACCCCATAAGAGACTTTTACAGTTGATAAGTAGCTTATCTGAATTCAGCAGAGTAGCAGGATCTAAGGTCAACATTTATAAATCAATTGCTTTCCTACTCTCCAACAGTAATTCTACTGAGAATCAAATTAGGAAAATGATCCCATTTACAATAATCTCAAAAAATTATTTGGGGATTAATCTAACCAAGGAGATGAAAGATCTCTACACTAAAAATTATAGATCACTGAAAGAAAATTGAAGATCATCTTAAAAGATTTAAAGACCTCACATGCATAGGCAGAATTAATAGTCAGAATGGGCATAATATCAAAAGCTCTATACAGATTCAATGTAATCCCTATTAAAATACCAATAAAACTAGAAAAAGGAGTACTAAAATTTATTGGAAAGAATGAAACTCAGACTCACCAAAGCAATCCTAAACAATGCTGGAGGCATTACAATATTTGGTCTCAAGCTACAGAGCTTTAGTAACAAAAACAGCATGGCATTGGCATCAGTAAGACATGAAGGTCAGTGGATCAGGATAGAAGACACAGAGACAAACCCACATACTTAGAGTCATGTCATATTTGACAAAAGTGCCAAAAATATATATTGGAGAACAGATAGCCTCTTAAACAAGTGGTGGAGGGGAAACTGTGTAGCCGTACGTAGAGAATGAAACTAGACCCTATCTCTCACCCTGAACAAAAGTCCAGTCAAAGTCAATCAAAGGCTTAGGAATTAGACCTTAAGATTTCCAACTGTTAGAACAGGGTCAACACTCCAACATATTGGTGCAGGCACCAACTTCTTTATCAAGAGCCCCCAAAACTCAAGAAATAAAACCAAGAATAAACAAGTGAGATGGCATCAAAAAGCTTCTGCACAGCAAAGAAATGACCAAGCATGTGAAGAAAGATCCTGAAGAGTGGGAGAAAATCTTTGTCAGCTATGTTCTGACAGGGGAGTCATACGCAGAATACATAAAGGACTAGAAAAGATTAACACCAAAATATCAAACACCCCAATTAGTGAAGGGTGAAAGAACTACACAGACATTCCTTAAAATTAGAAACACACATGGCCAATTAATATATGAAAAAATCTCCAACATTTCTAGCAACTAGAGAAATGCAAATCAGAATCACACTAAGATTTATCTTACTCCAATCAGAATGGTAATGATCAAGAATACAAACAGTGATAAATGCTGGTGAAGATGTGGGGAGAAAGGTACACTCACAAGTTGTTGGTGGGACTGTAGAGTTGTACAACCATCCAGGAAAGCAGTACGGAGGTTCCTCCCAAGACAAGGAATGAACCATCACATAACCCAGCTATCCCACTGCATGGTATTTATTCAAAAGAATTAAAATCAGCATCATATAGAAATACAGCTACATCAATATTTATAGCAGCACAATTCACAGTAATCAAGTTATGAAACCAGCCCAGGCACCTGTCAAAAGATGAATGGACAAAAAACATGAGGTATATATACACTATGGAGTTTTACTCAGCCATAAAGAAGAACAAAGTTACCAACATTTGTTGGTAAATGGATGGAACTGGAAAACATTGTGAAGTAAAATAAGTCAGCTCAGAAAATCAAGGGTTGACTGTTTTATATGTGGAAACTAGAGCAAAGTAAGGGGGGAAATGCTAGGGAGGGGTCAGATGTCATAATGATATAGGGGAAAACAGTGGAGTACAAGGGGGAGGTGAAGAGAGCAAGGGGGACAGAAAAGGGGAGGAAATGTGACAGGGATTTGACAAAATTATGCTATGTGTGCTTGTGAATATGCCAAAGGAATTCCCCCTTCATGTATGTCTGTGAACGTCCAATCAAAAATGAACTAAAACATGAGTGAAAGAAAGACCAGTAGAGGAAGGAGAATAGAGGGGGAGGAGGGGAGGGAAATGGCAGGGCACTGGGGGCTGAAATGGATCAAATTAAGTTCCTGGCCTGTCAGAGTGTGTCAAAATGAACCCAGCTGTTCTGTATAACTGTGATGCCTTAATAAAAGCATTACAAAGGAGTCTCTAGAAATCAACTGCTGCAGCCATTCTACCTTCCCTTATTGGGAGTATCACCTGCCATAGCCCCTCTCTGTTCTAGTGGTCAGGGTGTCACAGGGAGCATCTCTGCTCACATTCCTGCTCACACATCACCAGGAGAAATTTTTAATAAAGAAGTGAATGTCTAGATGTTCCGTGATATTAAGGCCTATGAAAATAGGAAGTGGGGAAGACAGTGGAGCCCACCAGGGTGGGGTCTGCTCTTTGGGAATCATGCAGAGGTTGCATTTGAACAAGACCTGATGCGAGGATTAGGAGAGCATCATAGGGAGAAATGAGGCAAGAGCAAGGGCTCCAACAGGAGCAGTCTTTGTCTTGAACAGCAAGGACAAGCACCTTTCCCACTCAACACACCCCTGATCAGATTTTTTCCTCTTAAAACGTATCTGTTTCTTTATAGCAAACTCTCCTAGGAGACAAAACATGAAACTTAAGTCAGGAAATAGGTTCCTCTTCTTATATGTGGATGTGGTAGGTTGCATCTAAAATACTTCTTCTTACAAAGACTGAAAGAAAGTGTTTCTTCTACAAAGTACACAATCTATTTACAGAGATTGATAAAATAGTTCCCTGAATATTAGCTCAACATTCAGTTATCCACATGAGATAAAAGGTGTCTATTTCTGTGGTTGTCTTTCAAGTGATTTCAAGCTCTGCAAAATGAAGCTCCTTCTTTCATCCAGGTGAGCACAGGACAATGAAGGTCCCTGCACCTTGAGTCCCGCTGGTGCCTTGGACTCTCCTCTGTACAAACCAGCAAGAGGTACTGGGCCATGGAGGGTAGAACTTGCCGTTGATCCAGAACTGTGTTTGGCCCTGGAGCCGCCCTCAGAGCAGCAGCTTGCTACCTGGTAAGTGGCTTGAGGATGTCATGGGCCCCAATTCCGAAAACACAGACTTCTTGCCCTGCTGCCTTCCCTGACCAGCCTGTGTCACATGAAAAGAAGTAACAACTTTCTTTTCCTGTTAGCCTAGCTACTTAAAAATAACACATTCCAGCAAGGAGGGAGGGAGATTGCAAGCCACAGGACACATGAGACTTGCCAAGGGGCCAGCATTTCCTGGCTCACAATTGCAGGAAAGGCTCTGCTCCATTATCAATGGGACCTGGATGCTTTGATAGGCAATTGTTTTAAAAACTAAACAACATTTACCGTTGAAATATTGTGTGTGTTGTTCAAGGCTTGTGGGGAGGAAATACACCACCAGATGGGTCAGACAATAGTCTTGTCTGGTGTTTTGTTCTTTTTACTGGTAATAAAATAAAAACTCAAAAAAATGGCCTTATACAAGTTTGCTTTTAATAAAGCCTCTGTTGTTTGAGAAAAGAATAGTGAGTGGAGCTGATGGAACAATACAGATTTCCTTCTCCATAACTGCTGATTTTAAAAAGTGCTGAGTTAAAATAGATGTGGACCAGAAACAATGAGATGGCCAATTGCTTTGCTTAAAGACAGTCCTTCAAGGGCATATGAACCCCACCACCTCCAGGGAATTCCAAAAGGACAGACTACTTAGAACTCTGTGCCCCCTGGAGTCAGAAGAGCATCGTGACTTCCAAGGATATTCAGAGGATGTCTTGACTGGGACTGCTCTGCCCTCTCCTCCAGTCCCCATGCAGAATGCAGAGATGTATACATTTAGCAACATGCATGTAACACTTATAATATGTAGATTTGCTATACTTATATGATAAATAAATTTCAAAACTATGTCTATAATATTTAACCACTTATATTTATAGATTACACTATTTAAGTATATTAAATATTGCATACATTTAAGTATATGTAGATTTAAATATTACATATATTTAGGTGTATTATAAATTCTATATATTTAAGTATATTTTTCCATATATTTAAGTTTATATTTTATATGCTTAAGTACATGTATATTAAATATTCCACATAGTAAAGTATATATGTTATTCTTCCTTTCTCAGGAAATCCATTGATGGTATTGATCTTTCTGAAGTGTAGATCAGGAAAATGATGAGCATGGAAAATAGTAGGTGCTAAATAACTGTCTGCACCATCCCCATCCTCTTCGTTGTTGTTGAACATACTCGGAATTCTAATAATGAAAATGTTCCATGAATCAGTTTGTATAACTTACATTAGTAAAAAAGTGAAATTATTATATCCTAAGTATGATGAATCATTGTGTGTTGGCTGATGTTTGTGAAAATCTGCTATTTATGGTTTTGAAATTTGATCTAGTATGATGATAAATCTGTTTTGCCTGAATCTTTCATACCATCCAGTTCTGAGGTTTCCACTGAAAAAGCAAAACTCCACATGGAAGTGAAGTTTTACAGACACTGAGGTCAATTATAAAAGCCCTCTGTGATTCCACCATATCGCTTGTTCTAGATAACGTGGTGCTTTGGAGGGCCAAGGTGTGGGTGGAGTAGTGAGAGCAGTTCAAGAAATCTTATTCCCAGGGATGAACAATTATTTGACATACAAAAGGAGAAGGAGGAATATTTTACAATCAAGTTGAAGAAGTTAAAATTAAAAAGAAAATCAAGAAATGTATTTTTTAAAAATAGCAACAATATTTATAAAATAGAATTAGGTTCAGACTTAATATTTACTTTCACTTTAATGCTGGCTCCTAATGGAACTTCAAAACAGCTGGCTTTGTTGATCTAATGCTTCCATGTACCACTGGAGAGGCAGAGTCAGATCATTAAAGTTCCCTTCTGATCAGATTTATGCCTGAGAAAACCGAGTATGCTCTTCTAGTAATTTATTACAGACATTTCTTTGTTTGTCTTAGATATGTTATTGAATGACAGAGTGGATGAGATGAAATAGTACAGCAATTACATAGTTTAAAACTTCTTGATAATAGAGAAGCATTTAGCTGCATCTTTCATTACCACCATCTGTGTTGTGTATATCATTTTAAGATTAATAAGCAGGCGGGGTTTTGCTTGGTTCTTTGTTTATACGGAATTCAGACCCACATGGGTTTTTCCCATCCCTAAAGAATACTGCAGAGAGATAGTTGTCTTCTTGGATGGCAGGGAGAGTCTCAAGGTCTTTCCCAGACTATTTTCTCCCTACAATAGTGAGTGAGCACTAATGTATTTATATTCAAAATAAAGATTTCATGGTCTTTTTACCTAACTTTGAAAAAGAAAAAAAAAATGATAGTAGCCTCTTCTCTTCTTCTTCTGGAAGGTCTAGAAGAAATTTAATGATTTAATCAAAGCTGAATAGGACTCAGGGTGGAGAAAATTTGTCATTTGTGATTTGCCAGCAATAATTCAATGTTCTGAATTGCATCTCCTCCTAGTGGCCTCATATAGTAACCACTGGTGTGATTACTAGTGTGAGTAGCTTTTTCAATTCAATTCAACTCAATTCAACTCACTTTTGTACAATTCCGTCCAACGAGTATTACTGAATACTGATAGAATGGATGAATGGTATGTTAGATGCTGATTGCCAAGTGTAAGGGACTCCCATCTTGCAATCAAACAAACTAATTTAATAAGCTAATGATTTTAAGGATTTTAGTCATCAGTAGTAGCTTTTACTCTGACTCTGAACTCCTGGACTCAGGAATCCTCCTGCCTTAGCCTCTGGAGTAGCTACAACACCAGGCTACACTACCATGGCCTGTTAGTAGTGTGTTCCTATAGTTATAGAAACCCTCTCTGTCCAAAGAGGTCAGCACTGCAGGAACCAAGCCAGTGCTGGGCAGACAAAGTCACTGTGCTGATATCAGAGTCCAAACACCAAGTATTTGAGGAACTTGAATGTAGTGAGCAGCATGGCACAAAAAAAAAAAGACTTTAAGGATTGCACAATGTTTATTGGAAACACATTAATTTTGGGACCGGAAGTTGGAACACCACTTTAGTCCTGACTCTCATACTCAGTTGTGGAGTCTCACAGTGGTTGCTCAAACTTGACATCCTCAGACATAAGTGAGGGGAAGAACCAAGCAGTACCTAGGGCCCCTTCTTGTATTGAATTTTTACAATCCTAATTTCAAATTTCAAAGTCTAAATCCCAATTAGTATCTTGCCAACTATTGGGAGTCTTCAATAGTTTTTGAGTTTCCCAATTATGTATCAGGTCCATAATTCCATTCCTTAGTGATTTTCCATTATAGCAATTTCTTTCAACTTTTACCATTATTTTAATATGCAAAATAAAACAATTAATTACATAAGTTAATAGCGATATGTGGAATAAGAGTGTAATAGATACACACTGGTGTAGCTGCTTACCTCTCAGCTATTCTTTATTTCAAAATAGTAACAATTATGTAAAACAGACCATAATGCATTGATATAAACACGTACATGGTACATGAATAAATGATTTACAGCCAAGTATGGTGGTACATGCCGTGATCCCAACAATTCTGGAGGCTACGACAAGAACATCATAAGTTCAAGGCTAGTCTCAGCAACTTAGAAAGGCCCTAAGCAACTTAGCAAGATCCTGTCTCAAAAATTAAAACCTTAAGAATCCTCCTGCCTTAGTCTGTGGAGTAGCTGGGACACCAGGCTACACCACCATGGCTTGTTAGTAGTGTGTTCTTATACAAGTAGTTACAGAAGCCCTGTGTCCAAAGATGGCAACGCTGCAGGAACCAAGCCAGTGCTGTAAAAAAAGATTGGTAAACAAAGATTCACAAATGTCAGTTTATGTACTCCTCTTAACAACTTGACCAAGTTTGATATTATTATTATATTTTATTACCCAAACCTTTTGTAAAAACACATGAATTAAGTAACTTTCTTAAGGCCTGAAGTGAATGAATGAAGTGTGGGATGTGAAATGAGGATATACATGGTGGGGTTCCTCACTCTGATCTGTGCACCCCATTCCTGGGTGCCGGAATCCAGGACCATCACCTATGAAGTGTCCTCTTCCACCATCCCCACCCAGGCATTCATGACCCTAGATTGACCAACCAATTTCTCTTTCAGAAAATCCAAGACAAAACTCAGAGCTGCACATAGTTGGGGTCAAAGTCGGCCAAGGGCAGACTTTAGAAGGCTGAGACTCAAGAATAGTTCCCACAGGGTCTTGTTCAAGTTTTCCTAAAGCTTAGTAATTTTCTCCAAGTTTATGAGCTATTGTTCTATCTTTTAAGTCTTTGATTTTTTAGCTTTTGCTACTTGTCACATAAAAATTGAATAAGAATAGAAATGAAAAAAATCAAAGTATGTCATAAAGAAAAGCAATACTGTTGTCACTCATCAAGATATTTGTACTCCATTTTCTTCTTAGAGTTTATACCATAATTTGATGTCAAAACCACCTACATAAGTACTTTCTTATTTTTTATAATTCATTCCCAGTTCATCTTTGTGTATCTTGGAGAAAAAATTCTACTGGGTAATCAAAACAAAAGAAATGGGGAAATGGAGAAAAAGAGAAAAGAGAGAAGGGAAGAGAAAAAGGGAGAGAGAAAGAGGGAAAGAAAGAAAGGATGGATGGATGGATGGATGGATGGATATAGTTAGAAAAATGAGAAAATTTAATAATCCTTTCAGATAATTTGGGGTATTATTTCTAAATACAGACAAAATTCAACAACTGTAGCTTCATGAGGATCACTTATCATGTGGAACCTGAGCGCACTCATCTTTTCCTACTATTACACTAACAATCCCATTATTTCAGTTTGCAGTTTGAGTAAGCAGGCATCCGGGTCTCACAGACTCCACCATGCATTGATCACTTGGAGAATCCTGGCTGACAAAGTTGAAGGGATATCTTCAATTTTGGCACAATTTATTACACAGTAGCTAAAATCTCTTCATCTTTAGCACTACTAAATTCATCAGGTAAGTCTTGAAATATAGGAGAGCTTCCAAGATTATGGCAGTCCAAAGAAAACTTCTGGGCCCTGATCTTGCACCTACAATCTTAAATTTGTCATTGAAAACCAACATCATGGTTTTTGTTTGTTTTCAACATTCTTTTTTGAGAAAATGTCTAACAAATCTACAAGTCCCAGTAACACCTGTTTTTCTCACAGTCTTTTTTTTTCAAATAAAAATGAAATTCCATTAATAGAAAAAGGAGCTAGTTTCCATTCACAGCTCAGTTGGGTATGGCTTGCTCTCATTCCATCACTGTCTTAGCTTTTTCGCTGCTGTGAATAAAGGATCTGACCAGAACAATTGTAAAGGAGGAAAGGTTTATTTGAGGGCTCAGGGTTTCAGAGGTCTTAGTCCATAGCAGGCTGGCTCCATTTCTCCGGGGGCTCAAGATAAGGCAGAACATCATGGCAGAAGGGTGGGGCAGAGGGAACCAGATCAAAGGGTGGTCACAGAGCAGAGAGAGAGATCTCTAGTCAGATACAAATATATACCCATAGCCACACCCTCATTGCCCACTTCAACCACACTCTACCACTCCAGTTATCATTCAGTTAATCCCTATCAGGGGATTAATTCACTGATTGGGTTAAGAATCTCACAACCCAGTCATTTCTTCTGTGAACTTTCTTGCATTACTCACATGTGAGCTTTTGGGGGCACCTCACATCCAAACCATAACAATCACACAAAATAAAAATGCAGCAAAGTCAATGATATTTACTGCCTCTTGATAGGTTAGGATAAAACTGGATTTTTTAAATCCCCAGGGCAATGAAGAATATACAGACAAGGACTGTAGTGCATTTGGGTTCTTCTGCCTTGGCTGGGGATAAATCAACTGGGGTTTAACCTGCTGTTACTTCTATAACATTGGTGTATGTTAATACAGTGAAATAGTAAATCATGTCTTGGGGTTATTGGAAAAGTAGTTTTGATCTCATGGAACTCAATAAAGACTTTGGGGTCTATAGTTTGAGAACCACCATCAAAGAGAAGGGGCATACTAAATAGGATCAGCCAGAGGATGCTATGTTAGACACATACATATTTATTCACACATGTAAGTAAATAAAACTAAGGTGACTCCTTTCTCCTTGGAACCTTCATGCATGGTCTCACACATGAGATTTGGGGGGCATCCAGTACCTAAACCATTGGATTCTTTATTGTTTAGAGTTTCTGCCTGAAACAAAAGAGAAAGGAAACTTGTTTTAAATCCCCCCAAATGAGGCATTAGGTTGCATTATTAACTTTGTCAAAATATTGCCTTCACTGGAGGAGGGATATGTAACCCTGCTTACGATGTAGCCCTAACCACCTGGTTTGCTTCAGCTGCTGAAATGTGAGCAGAACAAGTGGCTGCTGCTTCTGAAAGACCTTTCACAGGCGTCCCAGGCTTTCATTTTTCTATTTTTCTTTACTGCAAGCCTAGCAGTTTGGAGACTGACACATAGTGGATCCCGGCAGAGCCAACTGCTCTTGTAACACGAGCATACGCAGACGTGGGCGAAAGACACAGCCACACACCTTGGCTGGACAGCCAGCCTCTGGGAAAGGAGGTGAAACAGCCCAAGGAAAGCAGGACATCTTAGAGACACCAGGACAAGATAAGGAGACCTCAAAATGATGTGACAGCAGGAGTTTTTGACATATGAAAAATGGTGAAGAAAATTAACATTCAATAGTTGAATGTGAATTATCATTGAAAGCAATAAAGGGAAGAATTCATGCTACCAAGAAGGGAGGAGGCAGAAAACTAATAATAGCTACAGGTCACTTCTTTTATGAACTGCAGCTGTACTCCCTGTCTGTGCTAGGTCTCAACGGGGACCATGCCACCAAGTTCTCCAATGACTTCAGGCTCTGAGTACCACTATTCCCTTCAGCTCAGGAGAACAGAAGGTGCGGAGGTTGAAGCATTTCCTACTTTGTGCAAGGATCTACAATTTAGTTCCAGTGTGATTTAGAGTCCTCCTTCTTAATTACTCTGCTCCTTACATGGGCCATTTGCCTCTTTGGTTTGTATATTTGGTCAGTCACTCAGTATCAATTTACTCTTTATAACAATTCCAGAAATTTCCTTTGGAATAATATCCTTCTCCCATTTTCAGTCATGTGGTTGGGGTAGAATTCACTGGATTCCCAGTGCTTGAGCCAGCTGCCGGCACATTTAAATTAAACTCTCTGGGAGGAGTGACATGATGATGGAGACCACAGCCAACATGTGAGAAACCGAAGCTGAGAGACAGCAGGAGGAAACCCAAGTCCAAGGCACATCGCTTGAGCCTTGAACTGAACCATACCTAAGCCAGACGGTCCCTGGATGCCTGGAGTTGGTGAAATGACTGATGAGATTGACTTAGAGAAGGAGAGGGAGCTTGGCTCATGCTTTCAGAGATTTAGTCCATGATGGGCCAAGTCCATTGCTTGGGGCCCAAGGTGAGGCGGCACATCGTGGCAAGAGGACAGGCTGGAAGCAGCTCAGGACAAGTGGTCAGGAAGCAGAGGGGGAAAGAATAGGCCTCAGGAAAACACTGGCTTCCAGGGCTGGCCCTCAGTGACCTGCCTCCTTCAGCCAGGCCCCTGCCTGCAGTTACCATCCAGCCAGTGCAGTCAAACTCGGAAGGACTGATGAGGCTGCAGCTCACACAATCATTTCGCCTCTGAATACTCCTGCACTCACACAGCGGTTTGGGGGGACACCTCATATCAAACCATAAGATTCCCTTATTATATGTGTGACATTAATGGAGTAAGTTATTTCATTCCCATCTGGATCGTTCCTACTGGAAGTCATTTCTGTTTGTTTCCATATTTGTCTCTCTCACTAGATGGCGACTTCTTTGATAGCAGAGGCCACTCCCACCTTGCTTTTGCCCTAAGAGCTGGGACAGGCTAACATCCACAGGAATTCTCAGTAGACGATGGGAAGATTTCAAGGAACCAATTTTTTTTTTTGTCTTGCTTAATGCAATAGTAATAAAATGAACACAAATATATTTAATTCTGCTGTTTTGCTATTCATTAGAGTGACATCAAATTAATGAGCATGGTTAATGAAATGATATCTAATCTTTAGCCAAATTACTTCTAAAGACTTTGAAGTTCTGCATGTGCACATGCATGTATCTGAGAGAGTTTCAGGTTCTCTTCCATTTAAATATTACATGTGATGTGACTCTACACTCATGTGGTGTCACGCTGTGGCGTGAAAGGTAGACTAGAGTGCCTACCCCATCCTCCTCTCCAGTTGCTCCCTAGACCAGGGAGGTGAACTGCTGCCAAATGCAGTTGGATGGAATTCCAACAAATGGAAAGGATATTTGTTGTGTTATTCCTCATATTTGTCTGAAAGGGATGAAATTAAACTTTTCCTGATTAATATTAACTCACACCCTCTGCCATATGCAAACTAAGGGAGTCTTAAAGGTCTTTCTTAAAATCCTTCTTTCACACATTTGCTTTTCCAGTTAAATATTTAAGCAGAAGTTTCTTTTTTTTCTCCCAGACTTTTGGAAGCAACTTAATTCCTGGAGCAACTCATGATAATCAAATTTTAAAATGTTGTTAAAATAAATAAATAAGTGATGATTTCATCTGATGGCCATGGAATGAAAAGGTTCTCTTGTTTACTGAAGGACACTCAACTGCAATATCTGTACCTAAACTCAATTTTCAGCCTGAATCTAAAAAATGTGAACACTTGACTTTGCACTTACATTAGAGTTCAAATTAGAGTAGGAATAATATTTTCTTACATATTTTCTGTCACTTGAAAGCATGTCTATTTGCTTTTTCAAAAGAACTTAAAAATAAATATACCTGAAATTGGAAGATAAACTTTTTGAACTTCCTACGATTTGTTTCTCCAGCAGAGTTGACCCTAATATTTTTTTTCTAAAATTACTTTGTTGTTCCCATTTATTTCGATACTCTGAAAAAATAGTTTTCTTAATATATCTCCATTTTGTTTTGAAATTACTTAACTCCCCAAAGCCCTCACTTCCAGAAATATCAATGCTTATATTAACTCTTTATAATTATGAATGAAATCTTATATACACAATGATAATTCAATTTGTACTTTGCCTTTTTGGATTTGAAAGTAATCAACAGCAGCCCCATTTATGCATTGGATGCAACAATTAAAACTGCCTGTGAGTCTATAGGAGACTCTTTTGACTGACATTTTCAGTTTTCTCAGTAAAGCATTGAACTCCACCTAGATTATACTGAATGCTTATGGCTGGATTACAATTTGCCTGGGTAATCCTACTTCAATGAATTTAGTTACTTACTTAGCAAGAGTCATGGTGTCTGTTCCTAAACCTACAAATATGAGCCATGTATTTTGTAATTATTATAAAACTCTCTTCCTAGGTGCTGACTGCTTTCAGAGTATGTGACTGTGCATCTGCATATCCACACACACATTTTAGGTTATGAGGCAATCAGTAGCATACCAAATGCAAAATAGGTGTCCCCCAAATAGTAGATAATTTAGGATCAGCTGGCATGTGCCATGTAAGCAAGCCTTTTTTTAAAAAAATTTTTTTTGGTTGTAGATGGACACAATACCTTCGTTTTTTATTTTTTAATTTTTATGTGGTGCTGAGGATTGAACCCAGGGCCTCATACATGCTAGGTGAGCGCTCTACTGCTGAGCCACAACCCCAGCCCATAAAGCAAGCCTTTTAATGAAGAGGTAAAATTTGATGAATGAATGATGTTTTGAGAACTGTGCAGTAAGGTTTTAAATCTTGTGTTTGGATAGATAAAAGTTAATCTGTATTATTTCAATTTCTTGACAGCCTTGGTACTAAATTTATGCTATTGCAAATTGTTGTTCCCTGTATTATTTTCTTCACATTGTAAGTATTTGAGATCTTCCAAATAAATTCAGTTCATCCTTTTAACTTCTAATGTAGTTATCTTCCAAGTTCTGGGATGAGACCAATGTGCCTTTTGGTTTCTATACAATTTTATGAAGTTAGTTTAATGGGCCTTTTGGCTTGAAACAACTGCAGCTCTCTTTCCTCAAAGATTACAATCTCGCCTTCTCATATTCATACTTGTTTACTTATTTTGAATGTAACAGGCAAAGATACTTGATTCCAACCCCAAATATTATTATAGAAAAGGATTTCAGAAATAACTAAACTCCTATATTTTTTATTATACATTAAGCTACCTAAACAACAATAAAATATTGCTTTAAATATGCAATCAAAATATGAAACTAAATAAATGTATCGATGGGTTAGTGCAGAATCTCCTGGCAGAACAGTTTATAAGAAAGAATACTAAAGTCAATATTTTAAAAGTTGGATTCTAGTTGTAACACTTAAACTTTCTTAGCCTCAGTTTTAAATTGATAACTTTATTATTAAAAAATAAAATGGAAGTATGTATGTAATATGCTTAAAATAGTATTGCAGTCAATGAAGAGGTTTACGACTTTTGCTCTCTAGTTTCCCTACAATGTTTTGCATATTTTTTATAACTTTTTCAACAGTAATACTTTTTATCCTCTCTTGGAATTTATGTCCCTGAGATACAACTGTTGCTCAAATGAGAAGAGCAAGAAAAAAAAAGAATTTATTTTCTTGTTTCCTATAAAAATTCTGGCTTCCCTCATGATTTGTTAAAAATAAAAAGCTACAATTAGTCCAGTTCGGTTTCAAACTTAATCAAATCCAACCCATATTTAATTGTCCTTCAAGCAAATGCTCAGTGTTTGGAAAATGAGTGTTGAATCTCCTGCTTTCACCCAGGGCAGGTGTTTGCTGCCCAAGGATGGCCTTAGGCTAAATGCAGGGGTCCTGGGGGGGGGGGGGGGGGGGGGGGGTTGGGACTTGTGAACTCTGATGGGGAAGGAAGAGTGTTGGATCCCCATCAGACTCTTCCTGGTTTGCAGGCTCTGCCGAGTGGGTGTTCTCTGTCTGCTGCAGGATTTGGTTGGCCTGGACCCTTCTCAGGATGTTCTGCTGGCATTTCTGCTGACATCTGGGGCTGATGATCACAAAATGTAATTTTCCTCACTCAGTTGACTCCTCTTTGCTGACTCCGCCCTTCCTGTGCTGCAGATGCTCTGTCACATCCTCCAGCTGAGCGCTTCGCCTGATGCTCCACCCTGCTGTAGCGGCTTCTTGCCATGTAAGGACCAGAGAAGCGTGGGGTGGGGCATTGCAGACCTGTTGACCTGTGTCCGTTCCACTCCTTTCCCACATGCTGCTGCTGCCCAGGATGGGGCACTGAGCGCTCTGCGGCACCAACTCCCTTGCAAGGCAATTTCCTGCAAGTCCCCAGCAAAGCACTGAGCGAGAGCTGCTGGTCCTCAGCTTCTAACTCAAACTAACTGGTGCATCACTCCTGAAGGTCAACACCAGCGAGGACAGAATAGGACACGTGTCTGCCAGCCGTCCTACCTGGCATCTTCCCCAAGACTTGGATCATCCACTTCCTTCTTCCTGTCAGCTGAAGATTACTCAGTTCGTAGAATTGAATCTTGGTTGATTAAAATGGTGGGTAAAAAAATTTAAATTCATTTCTTCCTCAGAAATTGTAGGCATGCAAGCCTAATACCTTGTTAAAAAGCATTCCTGTAATATCCTAATCCGAATAAGGGTGTTTTTCTTTCCTTTTGCATTTCTCCAGCAATTTCAAGTACTTTGACGGGGGCAGGTGTCTGGACCCCGGGAGGGAAGGTCATGCCATGAAAACACCGGCAGTCACACGTTTTTCAAATATAGGTTTCTCTGACACCTGTTCACCTATAATGAAATGTGCTTCGAATCTGATAGGACACCAACTAAAATGTCATTGCGCTGTGTTCAACAACCTTGCAGAAGACACCCGCTCTCTCTGTCCATTCATTTCTATCAGTTAATGTATCACCTGTCATTAAAAATGGACAGCGCATGTTCATATATTCTATGAAAATCATCTTTTTTGGTTGTTTTTATGAAAATAAATGCCAGAATAATGTCCTTACATTGGTTTTGAAAAATAATAGAATTTGAATTGAGATTACATAGTGTTTAAATTAAAATTACTAAGATAATAATTGTAAAATATTTAAGTGTTAGAGCATATGCCAATGACATTTATTAATAATCGTGGACAGGGTCCTTTCTCCTCCCTCCCTCCCCTCTGTCCCTCCTGTCCTTCTTTTCTTCCCATAGCTCTTCGTTCTTTCAGTCTCCCTGTGTTTCTTTATGAATCCTTGTTAGGCAGCTCCATGCGTTCCAGCATTTTCCTCAGCACGATTTTATACAGATAGATCAAAGCAGTGTCCAGGATGCAGTAATCCAAAGTGCAATAAGGCATGGAATCCCACTGAGAGCAGGTGGCACTGCGTTGCCGCCTGGCTGGGCAAAATAAGCGGAGGGTGACGAATAACTTGTGTACGTTGATACAGCAGGAGTGGGAGCCGTTTATTGCAGGACAGGAGCAGTATTTATACATTCCACACAGCTTATCTAATTAGCATAAACTAGATACATCAGTCAACCAATCAGGAATCTCTACACCTAATGGCTTGCTTTTGTTACTTCTCAAACCACTCCCTCTGGCATTTTGCCAGGCACCATCCAGACTTGTTTATGAACTCTAACATTCCCCTGGCAAAATGCCAGGTGTTATTTTGACTTGTTTACAGACTCTAACATTTCCCCCTTTTGTTTAATTTAAATAATGACCATAGTGGTTTTTACAGAAACACCATAAATAACCTGATACAAGCAGAAAGGGAGGATACAAAATGCCACAATACCAAGCCAATTGATGGCTCCATGCAAGAAGCCCTTGGAAAAATTATACCAGCAATGACACCGTTTGCAAAGATACCGAGTTACAATTTGTTGTACATTACAGTTTGTTGTCTCAGTCCAAGTAAAGCAGTGTCTCAATAGATTAACTCACAGTCCAGGTAAATCACAATCCAGGTAAGTTCTGCAGGCAGCTAGCTTAAATCACAGTCCAGGTAAGTTCTGCAGGCAGCTAGCTTGATCTGAAGTCTCGTCTGTTTCTCAGCCAAAGTTTCGTCCGGTTTTCAGCAACACTGGAAATTCTTCCACC